>NC_091114.1:4814242-5117272 GCF_024713975.1 Paralichthys olivaceus
ATTGGCATGTGATGCATGAAGAAATAATTTACGGACCTGCTCAGTACACCATCCCTATTTCCCATACAGAGTCATTAAACCGTGATGTTCTGAAAAGGTCAGAGTGTTTTGTTGCTGCTAGATCTATGGGAATACTTGTGTGTGCTCTTCTTGATATAATTTAATAGACATGGATGCCATTAGTGTTAACATCATCCTAATTACATTGGAGTAGCCTTCACAGTACATAAACAAACACAGTATAAAGCTGGTGTGAGTTAGTCCATCCCTGAAGTGGGGACCGTATGAAATTTCAAAAATTACACGAGCAGAAACAAGATGACTTGTCATGGCTTTAAACTTAAGAGTATGTAATGTAAATACAACTCAAAAAGCTATAGTCAGTGTTAAACAGCTGATGAGGTCTTGTTAACAGTGACAAATGCCCAACACATCGTCAGATTGCTTGTTTTGTAAAGAAAAGTTAAAAACTTGTTATATGTATAACAGTTCTGTATAATTAAACAGAACTAAGAAAGGCAGCATATCCTCATATTTCAGAAAATGGCCTGTATTCATATAGCACTTTTCTAGTCTTGATGATCTCTCTGTCATGCATGACTCATACACTGCCGGCACAGCCGTCAGGGGCAATTTGGGGTTCAGTACCTTGCATGTGCTTCTGCATGTGAAATGGGGAAGACTGCGATAGAACTGACGCCCCTCTGTCAAGATGACCCACTTTACACTTTTTAAATGCTCTATGACAAAACCTTCACACACTAAACAACTGAATTATCACTAGACCTTCTCCCTGCGTAAACAGAAAAGAAAAAACAAAGGACCACTTACTTTCTGTTTTAGAAACTGACCAAAGTACTGTAAAAGAGCTTCCTGACTCTGCTTGCGTTGCCCACTGGATAAAATTAATCTTCACTGACCACTCTAGCTTGTTACATGTTTGTAATGGCATCTCGGAAACACCACTTGTCTGAAATAGAGTAAGCAAGTCAACACCTTTCATAATCAGTTTATCCGAGCTTACATCAACTTCCACTTTGGCGACTTAAGAGCCAGAGCTGCAGAATACTTGACCGGAGGTTGGAGCAACATTCGAAATGGCTGTATAATGAAATGAGCAGAGTGCGCTGTAGGGCTCAGATAACTTATTATTGCGGCATTAGAGGTGGGGGAGTGGTCAGAAGAACAAAGAACAATGCGCACAGCTAAAGGAATAATGACCTTCATCTTGGCTGAGGAGAGAAGATGCCTATAATGGATGTTGGTGGAGGGACGGACAGATGCAGTGGGGGAGGTGATGGAGAGAGTGATTGAAGAGAGAGAGAAAGAGAGAGAAAGAGAGAAAGAGAGAGAGAGAGAGAGAGAGAGAGAGAGAGAGAGAGAGAGAGAGAGAGAGAGAGCATTAGACGCAATGGGGATCAATGGGAAGCCTCTTCCTAGGAGGAAGAGCACAGATCCACTCTGTTTCATTCCCCAGGACCGTATTCCTCAGACTCCAGGGTATCCCACATCAAAGGTGGAGGCGGATGAAGTGGAGAGATGAAAGAACGACACAGTCTGTAGTGGATGTGTGAGGTGCATGCATTAAATATTGCGCGCATGTATGTTGAGTGTGTCTTGACATGCAGGCGTGATGAGCTGGCCCAGGTCAGTCCACACAGGATTTTTAGATCTTGTGAAGCTTTGACTGTTGTTGACACATGAAAGCTGAGGGGTGGGATTCAATGTTGCACAACTGAGTGTCCATGTCTGCCCGCATAGCAGGTCTATTACCCGTTCACATAACTATTATGAGATCATATCCATATAAGACTGGCTCTTTGAAGACTGAAGGTGGTCCAGCTCCCCTCTCATCTCACAAGACTTAAAATCTGCCACACACTGCTGTGGGAGATTTTGAGCTGAACAACCAAATGCTAAAAGCTAAGATTGGGTTGGACCCCGGAGATGCAGCAAGAGGGCGATCTAAAATTACACACATATATGAGTATCAACCAGCCATCTCCCTGAGGAACTGAGTAGTCATCTAAAATGTCTTTGGTGCCTCTGTGCTGTGATGTCAAGTGCCAGAATAAAGCAGAGACAGTCGATTGTGTTCTTTTTGTCTTTCCTCCCTCGTTTCACCGAGCCCAGGGGGACTCCTGGACAGAGGCGACTGTCTGAGTGCGCCTGTCACTGAGCTGATTTCTCACACGTGGGGGGAGCTGGCAAGACAGACGAGCTAGGGAAGGAATGGGAGATACTAAATAAATGACCGTCTGTGCTTTGCTGAGAGCTCTTCAATGGAAAGCAAATCAAGCCGAACCAATGATGTGATGAGACAACACCCAAACACGGTGAGAGAGAGGAAAACAGCAAAGAAGATTTGCTGTGCTGTGTCTGGAACCACAACATTTAGCCAGAGGCACGTAACTAGCTCCTTCCCCTTTTTCTAACTGCCTGCCTCCCTTTCTTTCTTTATCTCTTACCCTCCCTTTGTCGCTTGATCCCCTCTCTTTCTGTACAGATTGGCAGTCAAACACAGCAGACTGTGGCCGTTACATAACAATCCATTTGTTGGCTGGTGCTGAGAGACTGCTTGGCGGCCAATGCACAAGCAGCAAATAAGGCCGCTGACGGGGGTAACTAAGAATTCACAGATGCTTTTGCACACAAACAAAACAAACACAGACTGTAAGAAGATGAAAACAAACACTGGGGTTGCTGGTGGAGGTCTCGTGCTCTTCATTGGTGCGTCATGTAAGCAGAGGAGCCAACCGGACTTTCAAGCAATCTGCTGCATTTAATAATATTCTATTAAAGTCATTGGTTTTTCACCCTGTGAAGTTTCATTTGTGTTTTATATGAACAAACTGTAGAATGTTACAACACTGTGTTTCTATTAGAAGGAAATGAGCCATAAACTTAGTTTCATGTAGATTGCATATGCCTTCACTTCATGCATATGCAAGATCACTGCATCTTTAGTCTGCAGGGCAGAATTAATATGAAGTCAAGTTGAGTTTATTTACATAGCCGAAAATCACACGTTTGTCTCAGAGGGCTTCATAATCTATCCAACCATCCGTCTGTAGATGGTTGATTTCATATAGAAAAACCATTACACCATTGAGGAAAATAAAATGTGCATTGTTTTCAGTCAAAGAGGGACATAAAATGTATCCCTGCAGTCATTTAAGTAGCTTTAGTGGCTTCAACTTAACAAAAAATAAACCGTTAGATGGCAGACTGTTGCTGGTTGTGAGAAAAGAGGGAAATACTCTGAGATTATTATGGAACTGCAAATGGAGCACACAGAGGGGAGGAAACTGTGTGGATGGATGGCTCGACAAAACCGTGGACTTTAACTGGTTGCTCTTTGTCTAATGATCAGTGCGCTTTCTCTTAACAATGATTGCGATGTCCCTATATATACGCGGTAAATCCAATAATTTTCTATCCATGCAATTTCAATGCAATATATGTACAATACCTAATAGTACTGTATATATTCATGTACAAAAAGTCAATCTTTATATATATGGATTTATATTGTAGGTTTTACTTATTTATCACCTTTACTGAGAGTGTATTTCACTATTTGGCTTTTGCTGCTGTACCACGGTAATTTCCCAATGGTGGGACTAATAGAGGACTCAATTATCTTATTTTACTTCTTAAACAAATCCATAATCATTTTTCCAAATCTAAATCTTGGCCTAAACCTAATCAAATGATAAATCAGAAAATATTTCTACCTGTCAAACAGTCATTTAATGATTTTTGCAACGGCAAATGGTTTCAAGTGGCAGAAAAAGGAGTGTTGGATTGGAAAATGCTTTTCTCATTCTGGAGGGTAATTACAAACAATCTATATTTGTATCATGACGTTTAGAGGATCGGTGGGACATATAAGACAAACAGATGCACTGACATTGTTCAGTGTGTTCAAGGCTGCTGCAGGTAAAGAAAAAGAAAAGCCTCTTTGTCTGTGGATGGGTGAAGGTGTTTGTCCTTGTTCATTACTTAATTTATCTTAACATACATGTTCTTCTGCATGTTTACCTCTCACATAGACTTTCTATACTTTTCCTAACATGCACAGGTTTGGTTTGTCTGACCTTTATACAGCACATTACATTCACATGTAATTCCCTCAGCTCGCAGCCTGGGGGGGGGGGGGGGTGCTTGAACCGAAGCTGTGTTGATAATTACAAAGACACTGCATTTTCATGAGGGGGACGAAACAGGGCGGGCAAACACGAGCAAGTGTTTTGCTGCGGGCTGTTTCAGAGCCTGTTGACTATGTTTGGACAATGCGTGGCAGCACTGGTGAGATGGGCTGAGGCTGTAACAAAGCCATTTACAATTCTAAAATGTCACGATGGTGTAATTCTGTAAAGGAGGAGGAATTGCTTTAACGCTGAAAAAGACCATGAAAAGACCAAAGTGTGGCTCTCTGGTGTGAAGACATTTGTTCTCATTGCATGCTCATTCAAGTGCCTTTAAGTACAAAGGACTGTTCACGCTCCCTCTCTAAGTGAAATAAGACAGGTTATAGAAATGAATTGGAGCCAAGATGGCTGAAAGAGATGCTTGGAGGCAAATAAAGCACAAATCTTATTTCATCTTGTCTTATTAACAGATTAGAGCAGATAACAGCACAGTTGCCCCCAAACACAAACAGAAATGTGATTTGATGCGACCTGGCAGCCATTTCAGTGTCCTCACACTCAATGGCATCTCCACCATCACAATAACTCCAACGCCCCGACCGACCCAAACTCATTTCACAAGCTCCTACTTAGTGTGTATGCCGTAGCTCATGAGGAAAATTAGACAAATAACGAGTACAGTTCACCCTGGATTTGAGTCAACACATCTCAGACATCAGCCAGTCTGGGGGGGGGCTCGCGATGGCAAGGAAATATTTTTTTTCCAGCTAGTTCTCGCTGCTAAACAAACTGCTAACATTTTCTCTGTAATTAGCAGAGCTTCCCTGCCAAAGTATGGACAGGAACAGGTGATTACAGTGATCACAGCAATCTTACAGAGCCTTCAAGATGTATGACGTATAAGCTTTCACAGAGTATTTGTTAAATCATGTAGAGAAGCTTCAGCGCCCCACTGTCTTTTGAAAGGTGCTCTTTTTTCTGCATTCTCTTACCGTCTCTATGAGCCAAGGTATAACAAGTTTTGGCTGTCTGAGCACAGGTGGAAACTTCTTAAATACATGACACCCACTTGTTTAGCTAAATACACGTACAGAGAAAGTGAATCTATAGTTTAGCTCCAAATGAGTGCTATATCCTTTCAGGCTCATCGAAATTACAAATTTCTGCACAGTGCGTTGACTTTAACAGGGTTTATGATATGTGATGTGAGCTCCAACCTTGCAATAAATGATGTCTGCATAGAAAAAAAAAAGGATTTCCAGACACGGCTGAATGCCCCTCTCGGCAAGACCAAAGGACGTGCCAACCAAAAAAAATGTAAGAGGATCATTTTCAAATTGGAGCTGATTTTATACACAGAAAACTCCTGCAGTACTTTCTCATCTTTCCTTTCCTTCCTCTTTTCTTTTCCTTCCCCATCACTTTCAGTCAGCAGATTAAAAAAAGGGTTTTCACGGATGTCAAGAAGTATTAGCTTCTTGTACGAGGCTATGAGGATACAGAGATAGACCTCGTCATCTTGTGCTCTCTCCATTTTTTTCTCTGCCTGGATCACTCTGGGTTCAGCGCATGTAGCGAGGCAGAGGCCCCCTAGCTTTCATATAATGACATTGCACAGAAGCTCATTTAAAGAAGATTCACAAGGGAAAATGTAATCTTAGACTATGATTCAGAAACACAAAGGTAGCTACACGGGTGACTCATACTGGGGGCAACTTCACTGTGACTGCTTCCATTCTGAACATGTATTTATGCTTTTTAGAGCCTTGCAACCCTACATGGATGTAAGGTTTTAATTCTGCTGCGAGGATCACATGTATTTGTTTACAGCACATCGACACCGGCTCTCATCACCACAAACTCTCTGACAATTTCCTGTCATCTACATGAATGGTTCCACTTTTTCATCCTGATTCTGTTGTGTGTTACAAACGTCATAAACCACACCACTCACCTGCAGTGAATCCTATGGATCTCAATCAATCAATCAATCTCCTGCTGTGTTCTCACATCTGAACTTATACTAAGGGGCCAGACTAAGAAAGTCAGCAGAAACTCAGAAGGCTCAACATTTGCGTTCACACATACACCACCTCTGGAAAAACTGGAGGATCACCAGAGTTTAATGAATGTCTGAAAGAACCTATGGAAACAGGAAATAAATGCCTAATACTAAATTGCAGCGCTATGGTCAATCAAACCAAAAATTTCAGACAGTGGGTTCAAGTAATTATGACTTGACTCATGAGTTTTGTGGTAAAATGTGTCTAATATTTCAGCAAGTGATCCCAGTTTGTATGTTAAAGCAGTAAAGACAGAACATTCGGGAAGCATACATTTAAAACCCTGTCTTTCTGTGTGAAGCTGCAACTGTGTGAAAGTATGTCACTGTCTAAATGCTGGTGTAGACAATCCCCGCAAAATGAAATATATCCTGCATACATCACAGGAAATAGGGTTCAGCACGGAGCATGGCTGAAGAAAAATGTGGGGTTTCAGCAGCGGTAGGTGTATAAGCTCTGGGTGATCTTGTCAGTGCAGACAAAACAAGAGATCTCACTCTCCGCAAAGTCATAGGCAGAGGTGAGATTTATGGGGAGGGGAGAGGAGAAGATGAGAAAGGAGAGAAAGAATGAGCCGGTGTCAGCCATATCACAGGCCATGAGCTGTGGGTGCAGATGGAGCAATGAGATGACATTTTGCGCTCCATTTTCTCCCACTGTTGTTGCAACCAGCATGCAAAGGCAGAGAGAGAGAAGGAAGGAGACATAAGGAGAGAGATGTTTAAAACCCAGAGAAAAGAAGGAGAGATGATGAGAAGGGAAAGAAAGGATGAAAGATTGCTAACCTGCCCATTACTCCT
This sequence comes from Paralichthys olivaceus, assembly GCF_024713975.1. NCBI lineage: Eukaryota > Metazoa > Chordata > Actinopteri > Pleuronectiformes > Paralichthyidae > Paralichthys > Paralichthys olivaceus. Next base: position 4,821,260 of record NC_091114.1, read on the forward strand.
TCCCCCTGCTCTCCAACTGCTGCCTCTATATTCTCTGTGTTGTCTCTTTCCTCACCGCCCTCAATCTCTGCCCTCATTTCTCAGTCTCTCCGCAGAAGCCGACACAGGCCGCACTCTGCCAGCAGCCTCGTCCCAAGTATGATAAGGAGGCCTAGCTGTTTCTAAAAGGGTAACATCGGTGAGATTTCAAACATCCAACACACCTCCTTGCCTTCAGCAATACTAGGACAAAGTGGTGGACAGGTAGAGGTGAGAGTGAGGACATGAATGATGGAGGGATTAGGAGGGAGGTATGGAAGTGATGAAGCATGAGGCAAAAAAGGAGGTAGAGGGGAACCAGTCCTTTTCTAACGTCAGGCAAGATGGGACAGGTCTAACCCAGCAGATTTTTGGGATTTTGCAAAGGAAAAATCAGGTGACAGCATGATCTCCATGAAAGACAAGCTAACACATGGACAATACAAGTCCTCAGGCAGGTAATCTAAGGAGCCAAACGCCAGTCATCCCTTGTTCTGTTCCGAGGTAGCACACTGGCTCAGAGTGGGTTCACAAGTGAACAACGTAACTTGAGGGCAAGACCTAATTGCACTTGAAAAATTGATCAATACAATCGTAAAGCTATTCCTCAAACAGGCAGACTAAAGAGCTGCCTTACAGTGACTGGGGCAGATTTTCTCTGCTCACATCTGACTGCTCCCTCTCTGAGGGACCGGGGAAGGAGAGAATGACTGAGCGCTTTTCTTTTTGATTGAAATCAAATTTTTGCTTGAGGCGACACTAAAATCCATTTTAACAAGGCAACCTGTGTTCTGACATGTAACTTTCCTAAAAACAAGCAGGTAATGTCTGATAGAAAGCAATCATATTCATTGATAATTATTAACCAATTTGTCTCATTTAACCTTATTAGGTATAATTGGTAAAAGTAATAAAAATGCTTCTTTATTTATAGACTTAGACTATAGAAAAATAGGACTCAAGTATTCACTTGAAAGTGCAATATCTCGGTTATAATGTGAAATAAAACATACAAGTTTAATTATGGAATCCAAATGAGCATACACAAAGTGTATGAGTGTGTGTGACTGAGTGGGTTGGCTCCGGTGAATAATACAACTGCTCATACGAGCAAACAGAAAACAAAGCAGCTCTGCTGTAGACAGGAGCAGAGAGAAAGGGGAGACATTAACAAGAGAGATGAGGGAGCTGTAATCAGGGGCTGCAGTGAGCCAAGGGTTGTGTGTGTTGCTCTCCCCCTGATTCATTTACCCCTCGGTGACCAGCTGCCACATGGTAATAGTGCTGCAAACCACTCACTCCACAGCCATCACACGCCATCTTCTTAACTGAGTGCTTGACTTTGAAATCATCCCATAATGTGCGTCCCATTTTCTCTCTTCCCCTGTCACTGGTTCCTCCCTTGCTTCTTTTTCGCAGAGCTTGTTAGTTTGGGACAACTGCTGTGCAGCCCTCTCAGATCACTGGGAAAGTGTCGTGGAGGCTGGCAGGCAGACGGCAGGGCTGAAAGCCTCCTTCGCCCCCCATCCCTGGTGCATTTGGAGCTTTAAGAAGTTTTATTCCGCTGGTTATGTTACACATGCCAGGGTGGCCAGAATGTACCCATCTCTTTAACACTGACTTAAAGGCTTTAACCAAAGCTAACACTTCATCTTAACCCCACTGTTCTTCACCATAGCAGCCACAGAGTGAGTTAGAGCACAGGGCTACTTGGTGCTACTTCATCTTTGTGGAATGACTATCCACTGGGCTACAAATAAACTGGATTTTAGTCTTATTAGCTGTTATTGCCATTGTTAATAACACCCACAATTCCCTAAAATGATAAAAATGTTTTGCAAGGCACAACATTAGCTCATTTGCTTTCTTGCCTGCAGCTTCTTGCAATAAATCCTGCTCCCAAATGCGATTTCAGATCCTTACCCATGCCACGTCAGAGAGCTGACATGTTTGCAATATAAACACAATGTCTGTGTAAATATACAAGTATGTATGTAAAAACAAATATGCTCCCTGACGAACCAGGAGTTACTGCGCATGGACGGATTGATTTACAGTGGCCCTCAGTTTTGCAGTGACCTACTTTAGATTTGGCAGTGAGGCAGAGAGAGATCCATAATAAATGCATCACAGCTCACACTCTCCATGAGGTTTGTTGCAAGAGCCAGAAAACTCTCTGCTGCTGACAAGACTTCATGACATGTTAGATTCTATAGGAGATATACCTCCACACTTAAAAAACTGATTTAATTAGAGCAGGTTCAAAGTCAAAACTGAAACTTTTTTTTCTTCAAATAAAGACGCTTCATTATTAGGTGAACATTCTCCTGAGGAGTTATACTCTCAGTGGGTTTTCCAGAAGAGTGACTGATAAAAGACTATACTTTAAAGTAATGGGTCACACCGTTCTACCATATGAGCTGAAGGCCCTTCATCAACACTGTACATGTTGCAAATTAGTGCTTTTAAATGTATTATTCAACACTCCTCATATTAAATGCATACTGTTACAATGTTACTTGATACAAGACACACAACTTCCAGATTTTGTTGGCATTTCTACAAATATCATGTACACTACCTTCACATGACATTTAGATGGCTTTCTCTGCTCGATAAGTTCTTAAACCCACTCAGGTTAGTGGTAGGTGTTCTGCACCTGTCACAACACAATTATGTTTTGAACTAATCATAATTAGAATTTTAATAAGCTGAGCGAGTCTACAATCTTTCTATAAACCCCCTGGAAGCTGCAGACACTCACAGGGTACAAGCTCCTCTGGTTGGAAATCTTTGATTAAAAACATGTCAGTGGAAAGTAAAAAAAAAAAAAAAAAAAATCAATTTTACCATGAGATTTGTGCACCAAACACTGACATAGAAGTGGAAATGAAAGATGAGTGGGCTGCTCTCTATTTCTCAACAAACATGAACACAAACAGCATGTGACTCAGAGCATTAATGGCACAGTGAAGTGAGTCAGAAGTTTCAACTTGCAGGAAATGTGTGTTTTTATCAATACAAATAGCTGTTGTGAATGTTATACATGGAAATACTGTATGCATATTGATAAATAGAATACAAAACACTCATATCACTTGCTCCTCGCCCCCTGCCTCTCTAAATCAACTTCACTCTCCACAGTCATCAACGCTACTTGACTCATTGTTAGTGTAACACTAATCAACCAGCACCTATTAAAATCCATTCTCTCCCTAGCGGAGGCGTGCTGGTGACAGGACGGGGGAGGAGGAGAAGGAGTGATGGAAATTGGCCTTAATAACAAGCGTACAGTGGTCGCTGTGTCCATGCTGCACTGTAATCACAAAGAAAAAGGGGAAAAACAGAGAATGGAGGAGCAAAAATGAGAACGGGACTTCCCCACATCAAGGGGAGCACAAAAACACAACTGACCTTTTCAAAATCCGGACGCTTGTCAGTGACAAAATGGAGGCTGACGCAACTAAGCCTCTAATCTAGAGGAAAGTCTCTGTGTATAAGCTGCCTCGAAAACTTCCTAATCAATTTATAGCTCGACATTTCTGGGGACAAAGTGACGCAATGACTAATGTCTGACTGAAATATTATTAAGGTCAAAGTAATGAATCATGTGGACGTAATAAATGTCTTCATGTAGGTCATTAAACTATCATCTCAGAGGAAACTTTGGTCAGATGACTCAACAACATCTGGGTGGACACAGTGATTTTGGTCCTTGAGCTCATGTTACAACACTGTCATGGAGGCAATCAAAGTTTGTCTGTAAATCTGTCTCAGCTCAAGCGGCATTCAAACAATGTTCAATTTGTAGAGACTGAAGAAAAAGACAAAAAACAAACAGCCAGTACAGTCACTCATCTCCATGCTGCTTTCTTCTGCTCACTAATCCTGTTTCCTGATGTCGAAGATGAATCACCACACATGACAACCACACGTCTACTGGCAACTGGAAACCTTTTTTCAAAAAACTGTACAGACGTACTTATTTGGGTGGGACACAGAGAAAATAATTATTGTGCTGGACAATAAAACCAAATGTCCCCAATTTGCACATAAAAAAACAGAGACTTGCATCATCTCATTCATCATCAAAGATAAAAACAAACGAAGTGTACTTGTTCCTCTTCACCCGGTGAAAGAACTGTGCAGTGACAGCGGCAGCCATTTTGTGCCTGTGTTTTCCCCCCAAGCCTAAGTGCTGAGAGAATAAGGAGAGAGTTGGGATGGGAGCCAGGACAGTGTTTTGGCAGGAGTAGACATACAGACCAATGCATGACAAATGAGTGTGTCAAGCATACTGTTGAGCCCAGGCAGAGACCTGCCCAACTCATCCGTTTGGTGAACACGGCACAAGTCAATTTGACTACAAAGACCCCCTCGCTGCTGCCTCATTCGCACTCTCCTGTATCGGAGAGAACAAGGAGGGAGCTGTCTTGATTTGTCTCCAAGAAGGAGTGAGAGGGGCCGGAGGGATGAAAGCCGGGGTGCAGAGGGGGACAGGGAAATACGGGAGGATGAGATGGAATAAGAAGGAACATCCTGGCAGCGAGGGGGAGCGATGGGCAGCATGGGAAGATACACAGAATGTGAATCGAGGGGTGACATGCAGACGGAGATGGTGGCAGACAGGAAGAGACTCAATGACAAAAAAAATAAATAAAAGGGACAGACTCAAAGGGGTAAATGTTATAAAAGGGAATGAAGGAAAACTCAGCCCATCAGAGGTTTAAATTTGTAAGATTCTTTTCCACTCTGGGTATTATTATGATTTCATGTTTTAGAAATACTCCTCAGTAGGGGCCACAACTCCGTCAGAACACATACAATATGCATACAGAGCAGAGCCTCTTGATCTCCCTGCGACAATAAATCATCCCCTCCTGACTGTTTTATGCTCAGCGAGGCACTGGCTTTGACGACACTTCATTTCATGCCAATTGTTCACCCCATCCCACCCCGACCGCCCACCCACCCCCTCCCCCGTCAGCCTCTTCATTCTCTTTTCATTTGACAAAGACAGGCTCCTGCACGCGTTTGATTAAAAAGCTTGCTCTGACAAGATGTTGGCTGCTACAGGAGGAAATAAATGGCACCAAATGGGGTCGTGCATTTTTTGAAAGTGTGTTTTATTTTCAGTTCGGCAAAACATGTTGTGTATACAGAGCTGAACTACAGGGGTGGGAGGTGCAGAGGCTAAAATTTTAATTGACAAAAAGATGCTCCTCCCGAACCTGAAATGTCACGGATGCTGGGTTGTGTCGCTAACTAAAGGAAAACAACGTGATAAGTGTCTCAAATTTAAGGGAACACAACTACGATACTTCAAAAAAATGGCAGAACAGACAAGTCTCCATTTCAACACTTCAATTTGAGTGTAGCCCACCAACACTCAACATCTGACGATACGTGTCTACACTGAAACATAACTAAACAGGGCTCAACAGAAGATGGAAGAAAGAAGATTATGGATGTGGTGTCGCTTTCTCTAGTGCTGTTAAATCACTGCTGCGCCTGCAGCTGTCTGCTTTTGTTGTTAAATCAGTTCTTCCAAGTGTGTGTGTCTGTTCATGTGCATGTGTTGGTTTGTGACTGGATGGGACTGGATGCCACATGTTAAGTAGCAGATGCTGATGTTCCTGTGATGGGAGCTGGCTGTAAATCTCCTCCGCAGACAGCGGACAGACAACAGTCCATTAACTGTAGTGACTGCTGCTTCTGATCAGCTGGTCGACCCGGGTCAACCTGTCCCCCACTCTGACACTCCATGTTGTTTACTGCTCCAGTCATAGAGGCACTGCACTTGAGGGTGCTACTGAATCAAGAGCAGTCCTCGCCACCAGCCATTTTTAAGTGTTTAGTGAGTATTACTCATCCATCACCTGTCCAACCCTCAGACAAATGCAAAATTCATCAATACGTCATTACTCACCACTATAGTCTTCACAGACAGCCATTCATTCAACACAAATCCTCTATTTTCTATGATTTATTTTGTGAACATGTTCAACGAATGGTTTGATATTTTGAGGAATTATTTTGAGTGTGATATCAAGCTCCTAACTACTCTCATGTGCATTATGTAAGAAGCTGGAGCCAGCAGGCGATCACCTTAGCTTAACAGAGAGTTACATGTTTCTTGGCCAAGAAGTAATTCAAACACATTAAAACAAAACTTGACACTTTTATAATTCAGTTGTTGATTTGACATAAGATGTGAGATATTATTAATCAGTTATTGATCCTCACCTATTACTCATGGTTAAAAAGCTAATTAACCCAATTTCCTAAATATCAATCTATTCCTTGAACTATATCTATGATGATCTATTAGGGATGCCAGTTTTACTACAAGCCAAACATGGACATATTCTTCTTATTATTGAAATTCAAAAAGATTCTACTTCTAAACAGTTTGTCCACTGAATTCCCAATAGTGACCCAGAGAGTTGGTAAAGAAGACAGAAGCAACAGAGGCCGGGGTGGCTGTGGAGGGAGGCTTCACTGGTCCTACACACTGCTGACTTCTTTAGTTAGATTTAACTAGGGGTTACATAAAAATTTTAAAAGGTGCATTCGGCAAGATCTAACCTGTTTGAAACAGGCTGAACCTGAATAATAAAATAAAACTACATTATTAAAGGAGTGCCATACTTTTACACTTTCAAGTACACTGATGGGACACAAAGACGCAAAAGATCTAATCTTTGGATAGGGCACAGTAGGCATTTAGTGCTGTGGGACCAGTTTAGCATTTTTATTAATCCTTTATTGGGCAGGTTGAAATTTTGCACAATTCTAGTGGGTTACTAAGGGGAAGCTGTGGCATCACTAGAGGGGATGGCTTATTTCTACTCAGGAATCTTTCTTGTGCAGCTTTGTTGCCTTTTTCTCCATTATGATGGAGATAGTTTTATCAGCCTGATTATCCTCTTTCTTGAGATTTAGCACCCATGTAACCCAATTACCTTTTTGCTACATCATGTTTCTGATCATCCCTGCCATCTAATCTCTGCTAATGCAGGTCATTGTCATTGGAGGAGACGGCTTGACTGTGTCAGACAGCCTGATAAAGCACTAATGATGCAGCACGAAGTGAAACACCTGTAATGGTAATCCCACCAGATGGGAGGCTTAATGTTACATTGCTACAAGACACATCAGCTTAAGAGACATCAGTTTGTCAGCATCAGGCACTGAGACTGTGAGTTGTCACATCTATGACCAAGAAAGATGCAGGTGAAAAGGAAAGCAGGAAACATATACCTGCACATATAAGGTGACACTACAGGTGAGGAGTTAAAGGAAGAAAAACAAATGTGAAGAGGAGAATTCCAGCCTCGACATTTGAGTCAAATCAGCACTGTGTCTCCTGAGAATTAAAAAACGAACCTCTTCACCACCTCCTTCCCTTTTAGACATTAACAAGAAAATTTAGGTCTGAGGAGCCCACAATTTATTGATGTCACATTAAAGGATTTTGGGCTAATGAAGTTCTTAAAGAAAGACTGAAGCATCCTGGGTCGCCCACAGGCTCCGTCATCTGAATCAGTCCCATCTAATTAATCAAAGGTTTCAGGATGGGGACCATGCCTTAAGGTGAGTTAATTAAAAACACATTTTTCTTCAGGCTGTATTAAGTCTTTACCTCTGGAAAAAAAAACAACTTCTCAACTTGCCTCTGGCCCATCAGAGGCATAAAGTGAAAAAGCCAACTGCTAATTTAGAGCTATTCAAGGGTAAGCGGATTGCACAGAGTGAGGCTTGAGGCTTAGTGCAGATTGCAGGGCAGTGTGTTTAATGCAAGAGAGATAGCAGGGTCATTTAAAGCACCACTGAAACCAGCAGCTCCACTCCCTGCAGCTCCAAACCTCTGTTCACACGTTGTCTCAGCACGATATTCACTCATCTGCTCTCTGTGACTCTCCTCTTCTCTGAATTCACTTTACTTCCCCCGGTCATGTCTGTTATCTATATTTCTTTTTTTATGATCGCAAAAAGAACAGGTCAAATCCCAAACACTACTGATCAAATGCACGATGGACTGATTACCTTTAACTCTTGAGTGTCATTTAAAGAGATACAGTATATGAACTCATCCGACCTTGTTTCAGCCCACACAGCATCTTTTTAAGTCATAGAAACAATGTGTGTGGGCTGTCAGAAGTCATGGACATAACTGCTAAATCCTTGGCTCTGGTGAGTTTCATGTTTAAATTTGACATGATGTTGAAGAAGTAATTTACAGAGGTCTGGAAGGATATCACATAAAGTAGTCTGCTCTGGGACATTTTGATACATATTCGTTCTTCTAAAGCAGCCTGCGAATAGCTCAGCGTAGCCAGTCTGCAGTCAGAAGATGATGAGAGCTGATATGATTTGAGAGCGCGCCTGCAGTGTGCAGGTCTCCAAGGACATTTCCTCCACAGGGAAAACAAATGATTCAAGATGAGAGAGAGAGGGAGAGAGAGAGCATCTGTGATTGCATTGCTGTGTTTCTTATATTTACTGCATGAGTGTTTTCTCACAGCTGAACTAAGCAGGGATTCTCCCAAAAGTTTTTTTTTTTTGACTGTCAGTCACGCTGACAAATCCAACAGCGGCAAATCAAAAGAGGGAACACTTGGATCTCACCGTCGCCTCCGCTTTGCCTGTAAAATGTTTGGTCATTGACGGAGCAGTGGATATGCTGCTGGGAGCATTTGCTTTTCATGAGTGACTTTATCTTTAAAATGCAGACACAGCATGACCAAGTCACTGGCTTCGTTTTCTGAGATTAAATCAACATGTGAAAATTAGGATTTTACTCATGGTCAAGGCGCATAATGCCACTTCGTACTCCAGGATTCACTCTTGGAGACCGAGTTGTGTAGAAGATCTAGTGGTTAATGTCACTGTCACAAGTCAATTATTTAATCTGCATCTCACTGAGACTAATTAGCACATGTAAATGTAACAATTAACATTTTTATTTTATTTTTATAATAAATGGTTGCTTTGATTATTTTTATTTGATCAATTATCAACTTTTAAATGACCTCTGCCAGGGAGGTTATGTTTTTTTATTTGCATTTGTTTGTTTGTTAGTTAGCAGGATCATGCCAAAACTACTGGATGGTTTACCACGGAAATTGGTGATTGAGCTTTCATAGTGTAGAGCTTTTATACGTTTTTCTTTTTAAGTTGTAGTATCTCTTTTTACAGCTTTTTTTATTTCCTCATGCCTGTTGTAATATCTCATTGAATCACCCTTTTTTTCTGCATCCCACATGTCTCTTCCTGCACTTGCAGCAATGAACCGCCTCTTTTATTACCTGTCTACTGGTTTATCAACTCTCATAACACATCACCACATGATGCTTTTGGTTTCATTACCTCTACCAAAGATCACACAGACTGATATAGTGAGGAAACATTTCACGTTAATCTTAAAAACAAGTTGTTTTGAAACCGTGCAGCTCAGCACAATGTTCAGAAGCTTTTATGAGATAATTCAATTTTCATCTTAAGTGAAAATGGCTCTTAATACTTGGTACAGATGACAACATAGATCCTTTCACTACCAACTTTTCAGGAAAATAATACTATGTTGCTTGCAAAATCTATGTATTTACCACCTGATAAATGCCTGCGGCAGAACTAGAAAGATAAATGCTGGCTATGCAAATTAATATGTCTTATTAACCTGTACTGAATTTTACACCAGCAAACATCTAAATCAAATCGTTAAAGAGTTCAGGTTGGAATTTTTGGATTTAAATTCTTCAGCCTTGAAATGTATGAATTCAAATACTGCTATTGCATCTGCTACTTCTAAATGAGTCTTTACATCCTTGATAGTCTATCTCACTATCAGAATTTACATACAATCCTTAATACAATAGTGCAGTGTTACTATTATGAAGTGTAGTGGCTATTTTCACCATCACACTGATCACACCATTGACAACAAAGAAAGCATCTTCAAGAAAGTGTGTAAAATGGTTCCAATTACAGAAAGCACTCCATCTGACCTCATGAATTTAAACAGGCTCATATATTTCAAATACTGCTGTTTGAAGGGATCAAATGAGAAAATTTAATTGCAGCGCACAAACTCCCATTGTAAGGTAATGCAAATGCCTTATGAAGTGTCAGTGACAGCACAGAGACGTGCCTTCTCTGATAGGCATCCTATGTAGAGCAGGCAGTGGGAGCGTAAAATAAGATGGAAAAGATGGTTCTCATTATTATGAAAAGGACAAAAGGAGACAGACAGGGATAATGAAAAGACAGAAGGGTGGAATAAAGCCAGAAAGACAGATGAGCAATTTGCCTTTGTGCTGGTGAGAAAGAGCAGAGTGGTGGCAGAATGCACATGGAAATGGAGGGAGATGTGAGTGAGAGAGGGCGAGACAAAATGAGCGAGAAGTGAAGCATCCCGTCTCTAATGCAGTCTGCTGTGAGCTCTAATGAGCAACCCAATGATACTTTGTTAAAGGAACCAGCACAGAGTGGAGCAGTCTGAGAAAACTCCAAATGTCCTCCACTGGTTTGACATAAATTGGCCCATCAACAGCACAGAGGTGGTGGCACGAGCTGCCCTCATTTACACATACAGGAGGTCATTTGCCAAATGTGTCAATTGTCCCTTTTTTTAGAATCTCTGTATATTTATTATAATATGACAATGCACTTTGATTATTCCAATATGATACAGTGAGGAAGTTAAAAATTAGTCAGTGGTGGAAGCATTCCACTTGTCTATTTAAATTCAATGCTAGGCTGGAATTCTAAACCACAGACCATGCTCTATGAAAATGTAGAATCAAGGTTTCCCAGAGGTTTAGCAAAACATGTAATCTACAGCAAATTGCACACAGTGCCTTAATTACTGCCAAAATGACAGGGCTACATTTTCCAGAACACTGTAACGATGATAGCAACTGGAAGAGTAGAAATTAAAATTATACGTTCTTTGCCTATTTCACCAATTCCTTCCCATGTTTCTCAGGTGCGCAGATACAGTATCAAAACTATTGTCATTCTAATTCAAAAGGGCCCAAATCCTATTAAAATTCATCAGGCAGTGGAAATGCCTCACTATTGAAGATACGTCGAAGCTCACTCTGCATCTCTTTTGTACCCCGCTGCCTAAGCCTGGCACCGTGCAGCCTCTGACTTCTCTACCAAAGAAAATTAACAATAACTAAATTTTGACATTTTAGTGAAATACTGTTACTTACCTATTTGGTTGTTTTCAAGGCATCAGCAGGAGCATGAGCAGGGCATGAAAGACAGGGAGAGAAAGAGGGAGACGAGAGAAAGTGGTTAGTTCAAATGCACCTGAACAAGACTGTACATTCATCACACACTGATAAATTCATCACTCGTTTATCATACTTAGCCACGGCTTCTCTTTAGAGGATGTAATAGATGTCGTCCTTTGCACAAAGTCATTCATCCAGGACGGATAGAAAAAAACTGAGGCAAAGATCAAGAGCGGCATCCATCGGCAGAATAAAAGCCACAATACATGAAGTTAAGGGTGCACGTCATTATTCTCGCCTCCAAAATATACAGCAACTATGTTTTTTTTTTTTAAACTGCAAGCACCTGAAATTACCTTTTGTAAACACAGATGTAGCTTGACTTTAACTACTTGTACTGGTAACATTGTGTGGCAGTCACATAAAACAAATTTGACACAGGCAATCTTTCCAAACTTTTTTTTTGAAGCCAGTAGAGTATTCCAGGGTCTGATGACCTAGTTTGGCAGAGCAGCACATAAACAGGACAGGCACTGTAGTCAGTGCTTCTCCATTCCTGATACTGGACTGAAACATGCTCACAGTGTGTCGTGATGGAAATACACCAGACTGTGATGTGAGGGTCAGAGAGAGTCTGAGGGTCTCTATTGGGAACTCGGATTGTAATAAATGGGTCTGAGCATGTGATGTGCCAGATTCTCTGCAGACACAAATTCTAAAGTCAAGAAGTCAGAGTTACTCGTATTTGGCAGAAAAGAAAAAACAAACAAGCTTTAAGTGTTTGGAACGTTAACCTTTGCTATAGATACAGCCATCCTGAAGAAGAATATGCAAGAGCCTATGGAGCAGCAGAACAAAAGGCTAGCCTGCGAGACTGTTGAAAAGCATTTTGATTCTGCTGAAGTCGTGTTTTTCCATCTCCTCGCTTTTCACTATCTAGGTCAGCCAAAGAAGATACTGGGAGGAAGGCGGGAAGGAAAAAAGGATCAGGGCTTGTGGTGTGGAGAGGGTGTGTGTTTGTAGTTGTTGATTGCTTCCTATTTTGTCACCAATTTAGTGAAACGGTGTGCAGATGGAGCAGGGTATTGAAAAAAAAGGGGGAGCGGCAGTTCTCCAAGTGAAAATTTGGCAGGCGGCGGCGGTTATACTTCACTGTTTATTATCTTAAAAATTTCCATATCAACCACAGCAAGCAATAACTGCTTTGTTGAGCATTTTGGCCTCCTTACAAGTGAGCGAGGAGTCACTGGTGGTGGCGGCGGCGGCGGGGGGCACATTGTAAGATGGTCAGAGTGCCAGCCTTCAAACGCCTACCTCCTGTCACAGAGGGTGTGGTGGGGGAAGTGTTCCATGCACCTCCATAATTAACACCACCACAGCGCGCATGCACGCACTCACGCACGCACACACACACACACACGCCACCTGCTTTACTTTTTCCTCTGGCATTAATAGAATCATGCGATCAGATACCTGCTATTTTCTCCTACTAAATCCAATTTGCTGATATTTCCAGAATGTCTTTCCCTCCCCCACCGCCCTCCGCTCCAATCGTCTTATCGAATTGCAAACAAACTGTCTGGCTCCGTGCACCCTGATTATTAGCACACTGGTGTAAAGATGGGAAGGTGGAAACGGGAAGAGAGGTAGGAAGAAGGGAATCAAGGGAGGAAGGGGTGGAATGCATCCGTCAGTGTGCAAAGAAAAAGCTGATAAGCTGTAGCTACTGCGATGACATGCTGTCAAGGTGGATATTAGCAGGGAGGTGCGCTGGTGGCAGCATCCGACAGGAAAAAAATGAGTGAGAGTATTACCAAATTATCAAGGTAAAAACATTTTTACATAAAAATAAAAAAGGAGCACTCTATCACACACCTCTGCACTGCAGTATCATATCTTTATTTTTTCACTACCGAACTCACCCCCCCTCATGTTATCATCCTGCGGAGATGATATGACTCCCTGCCAGGAAAGGCCTGTGTGTCCCTGCCAGTGCCCACAGGCTTCAAAATCACAGCGAAACACCACCCAAACAAAGTGGCACCGGTGGGGCATGGCCTTCTCCATCTGTGTCACGCCAAGAGGGAACATGAGACCATAAGGGATGCTGGGATGCTGCGGAGCCCTTACCATTTACTGGCATTTCAGAGAGAACAAGGCAGGAGGGGAGGGGCAGTGTGTGTATCAGTTAAACACTTTTAGCATGCAAATCAGGATGTTGTTTAGTGTTCAGACTGAGAAAACGATGCTAAGTGTTGCTCCATGCTGCGTTGGCAAGTGATTTTTATGAGTGCTGAGTTGTAACATTGAGTCAGAGAGAGTGTGCATTTTACTGAGCTGACAGAGAGGAAACTCGCTACCTCAGGGTCGCACACATTGCGTCCTTATGGTTAGCTTCGCTGGCAGTATTTGTTGTTACTAGAGCAGAGGCAGCATTCGAGGTGGACTATGCTTGTGTGTAGAGCCTAATGAGATGGATATTTACTGTGCTATGGTCCCTCCTGTGTGCTTTGTGTGCTTTTATAAATGTTTTCCCCTTTAAATACATTTAATGAAAACCAATGAAAACTATTTTGATGCAAAGAATGAAAGAGCCACATACATGTCTGTCTTGGGCTCTATGGCCTATATATAAGCTTAATTAACAACATTTAAAAGAAGTGTAATTCATATTAGTGCATTGGAAAAGTGACCCCAGCACATACGTAATACCCTCGTCAGACCCTACGGATGGAAAAATGTGTTGATTATGTGAAGCATGAAGATGTTATAGTTTGCATGCTTCACATAATCAACACATTTTTTTCACATAGCCCATAACTCAGTTACAGGCAGGCAACTTCATTCTTGCCTTGAGGTCACAAAGTATAGCTCCCTGGTACCTTGCTAATGACCAGGAAATTGCTCTGCAGCTGTCCGTCGCCCCCTGACATTCACTTCTCAGTTCACTGTGCAGCTCACGTCTGACATTTTGCGTGCCTTTCTATGAACACCCATTCCGCCTGTTCTTCTCCCACTACCCCTGCCTAATTCTACATGTTTATCCTTTCTTGCCTATCCCCCCAAACCGCCCCCTCCCCCAGACTCAACACTTCCACCTTAAATGTCAGGCAAAGCCTTCTGGGGAGTAATGGTGTTTTCATGCCGGAGACCGAACAACTATAAAGCCATCACTGTGAAGCAGTAAAAGGGTGCACACTGCTCCCTCAGGGCTTTCAAAATGCAATTAAATGCTCAGATGATAATAACAAACACTGAGGTTATTTTGTGTCATGGCTTTGAGGGGAATGGGCCTGCAGTGAGGCTATTTGAACATACATCAGAACCTTAACTACATGTCGACGCACGAAGAAAAGACAAGGTGGACAGGAAACCCATCATGAGTAATGACACTTCCACCAATGCATTGTATTTGCATGTGTGAGTTCTTGGCCCAGGAGTTAACTTTGCCCCTCATCTTACCTCTCCACTTTGTTGTATTTCAGCGCAGAAAATATACAAAAGCATGAACTAGTGAGCCGCTAGCTTTACCGTAAACGATGAAAATAACATTTCTGTTGTATGTTCAGGTGTGTGCACAGAGACTGGGAGTGTGTGAGAGAGGCAGAGGGCTTGATTGAGCAGTGCATGTGTGTGTTCTTTGCTGTGAGACAGTAAATTATTTACAGTCTCAAACCCCTGACACCACCATCACCATACTGCAGAGAGCCAGCGCCTCAGGCAAACAACCCTCCTCCTTCTCTGTGTCTCTTTTTAGTGTTTCTACCTTTGTTTCCTGTCTCCTATGCAGTGGTTCACACACCATTTTCCCACTCAAATGGTGTTTTAAGTATTACAGCATATAGTGTTGTGTGCCTGTGTATAGCCTGGAAAATTGAGCTCCGAATCCATACATTTCCGCCAAGTTATCTGTCCGCCAAGTGTTTCTGTTCGCAAATAATGTCAAAAATCAAACTTTTAAAGAGTGAAGCATGTATCATAATAATAATAATATTAGTTGAATGTCACATTTTGTCTGGATGTTCATTTGCCAGAGTTGGTCTAAGGGACTAGTGATGAAGAGCCAGTCTGGGGAAAAAAAAAAAAGGCAGAAAAAAAAACAAAAAATAGTGCCAACAAGCGTTACAATAACCAAAGAGGTTGAGCACCATTCTTTCTCTTATGTTCACCCTCCACATTCCGCTCTCGGTGACTCAGAGTTGGCACAAGACAGAAACCCAGGAATGAAGCTGGGTACAAAATGAAGAGTGGGGAAGCAAATAGGCGACGGAGCGAGTCTCCATGTTTCTCTTCCAGGCCTTTGATGTACTGGGACACAGGAGAGAGGAGAATGGAGGAGGGAATGGAGAGGAGGAGAAAACGGTGCTGTGGGGTAGGTGTGTGTTGAGGAGTTGAGGCGGTTTTCATTTCTTGCCAGTGTGGGGTTTCTCTCACAGCAAATTGGCTGCAGCGATTGAAAGTCAGCGAGGTGAGTGAGAGGAACAGGGAAGCTGAGGTGCCTGCGAGATGGGGCAAAAGATTTCCCAGGGCTCTATTCACTCTTTCCATCTTCTTCTAGCTTCTCCAGATATAAAACCACAGTAAAACCATACCCTCTTCAGTGCAGGATTGACAATAACAGACTGTTCCCAGTGGACTCTCCCTCCCACATTTAAGACTAAAGCTGCATTTAACAGCATCAGACAAGAATATGCTGTTGAACTAAAAGCAGATTTCACACATTATGATACCATCTCACTGACCACAGCCAAGCAGATATAACCATTTGCATTGCTTCCTTTAGATTCTCACAAGGTAGTGTGAAGACGTCCAGCTTGAATTCACAAAAAAATCATTTTTGACTTGTGACCTCAATGAATAATTTGAAGAGTTTTACACAAGCTCATTTTTAGCTCACTCAGTCAGGGTGAAATTTTCCTGCAGCTCTAATCCTTTCCTCCCTGAGCCAGAGCAAAAATAAAAAAGTAGTAAACTTTTAATAAGACGCCAAACTTCACTATGAATCTTCATATCAAATGTGTGACCTTTAGTAAATCTCTTAATATCTTCTGCACATCCCATATTAATTTTTTAAAATGTCAAATAAAGAGAACTTACTTTATAAATCATTTTTTGCCTTTTGGAAACAAATACTGATATAAACAAGAATTTTGCCAATGTGAAAAAACTAATTCAATAGATGGAAACAGTATGTCAGAAAAATAACCTTTAGTAGTCTAGTAGGAGTGCAAAAAAAGTAAAAGATGCACATGTCCCTTTAAAGAAATAGATAAAATGATGAAAATGCATTGGCCTCTGAAGCCAAGGTTAGAAACAGGAGTCTGTGTTGGCTGATTAGCTCGAGGAGCAGCAGAGGAGCAGCAGTGGAGAGCGAGAGCCTTGGTTTCAGCACCACGGACAGCTCCCCTGGGCTGCTGCAGCTTGTTCACACTCATCAGGGCCAAACACGAGTCTGGACCGAGATCAAGAACACCACATACTGCATCTCCGCTTGTTTCACCACTGCAGCCTGGCACATGCACAGATCCCTTACACGCCTGTTATGTGGCGCTGCGGTGGGCACGAGGCCCTGGGAAAAATGACATGGCTTTTCCATTAGGTGAAGTGGTAGGGTGGTACCGTATATCTAAACAACAAAAACTACATCTCTCTTCAGATAAAAACTCAGAGATGGTGGCCTGGCTACGCTCACTGTGTGATGTGTTGAACAAAAACCCACTGCATTTCAAGTAACTGTGTATTAACCATAAAATTCAACTAGTGAGGTTTAAGCAGGTTGTTCATCTCTTATAACTGATTGTTAGAATCTGGAAAGTCAACCACTACACTGCAATGGAAATGTCTAGATCCACTGTATTTTCTATGAGCCTCGACCTACTTTAACTAACTGCTGAATTACTGTTACTGTAGAACCCTTGCATTTTAGTCCTTTATGTGAGAAGTAGACTATGCCGGCACCAAATATGCTGCAGCTCACTCAGTATTTAATGACAATATAAGATGAAAGACACCAAGACACATCTCGAGGTGAAGACAGCATTATTTGAACATTTAAAATTACAATTACAAAGACTGATCTCTCCTTTTCTCTGTGTTCATTTGCACACGCCATGTACTTGAATGTGAGTCTATCTGCAGAAAGTGAACAGAGGGACCAGGGTTGACTTCCCAATGGGAATGTTGTCATTGCCAGCCGTGGTGCATTTCTAGCCATTGCAGAGGCCTGTGGGTCATTTGACTAGGTGGGAGATGCTACATAATATCTCTCACTGAAGCAGATGTAATTTCAACGACTGTAACACACTGTCTACTGTGACAAGAACATCTATTATATGTGCTATATGTGAGAGCAAATTGCATTATATGTGCCTTGTTGTGTTGTCTTGTATTGTTTGTCTGTAAAATGAACAAAATTCTTAATAAATATATGTTTAAAAAAAAAATATATATCTCTCACTGCAAATTGCAAGTCAGAGGCTGAGGTGAGGTTTGTCCCACCTGACTGCTGGTAATTAAGTTTCTCCTTTTAGGCTGCAGCATGTGAGAGGAGACATCAGTTGTCTTTACATGAGTAGCTACAGTGTAGAAATGCCAGTCAGAGTAAAGTTCAGGCAGGGACATGAGTTCAGTACAAAATGAAATGAAGATGGAAGTAAAGAGTCCAAAGTAACTGCCTGAACATGCTTGAGATACCAGCAGGATGTTACACATTTTAAAAACTACAGGTACTGCTATTCTAATGCACTGGGGTTGCTGCCTTTACTGTCTGCTTTGGCTTCATTTCTCTCCATACCTCAGTCCAGTTAACAACCAGCTGTTTATTGGTCTCTCACATAGTCAATATATGTCTGATTCTCTCCTTCTGCCCATCTGTTTGTTATTCTGCAGGTCTATCAGCCTGTCTTTTGCCAGAATAAACACAAATATATAAAGACGCGCGCACATTCAGTTTTTTCATTAAATCTACCAATGACAGGATATGACAAGCTCTCCCAGCTTTTTAATTTACAGCCAGTGTCCGCCCACCTCCTCAGAGAGCTGGTCTAAAACCTGTCACTGCCAACTGTCGAGGGATGACAAGGTAATTAATAGTGTTTCACTACAAGACAGCCAGCTCTTTCAGGAGTCGGACACACAGGATGCTCTGAAAAACAGGGAAGCGTATGGAGAGAGGAGAGATTAGGAGGCAGGGAGGAGCAGGACACATCGACAGACGTGGGAAGAGGAGAGTGACACAAAAATAGATGTGGAAAACCAGACGCTTTCCCGCTCACGACTGTAATCGCAGGATGTAAAGGATGCAGATTTAAACGTCTCAATGCAAAAATAGACAAGCACAAATCTGATTCAAACTTCAGTATCCGATGCTCTAGGTGGATTATTCTCTGATACTATTCTGACTGAAAAGCTGCCTAAAGCTGAGGGGTAGCTGTGGACGTTTTATGAAGCCATTAATCAGCAGGGCAAGCACCCTCAGAAATATTTAGTATCTCTAATGCAGACAAAGTTTGCCACTATGTTTCATCCATCTCTCTTGATAAAGTGCCAACCAGTGATGTATAGGGGGTATATATGCACATTCTGCAGAGTGGAGAGATCAATGGTGCTAAAGGCTTGTCTTCACCCTCTTTGATAGATTGCTTATGTCACTCATAAAGCTAGCTGCCCCAGCATAAACTAATGCATTGCAAAAGAGTGGATTTTGGTGTTCTGAGGCCAAAAAAGTGTCGACTGGAAGGTATAAATTTGATTCTGTTCACTAAAACAACACACTTTTTTGAAATTCGGGCGAAGAGAAATGGTAAGACAAGATATTGAACTGCTATAATAAATGCCATAAACAGCTTTCAAATGATACAGCAGCATTTTATTTTGGCGTATAGGCCCATAAGGTGTGTTATTGTTCAGAAACCTGATACAGGGACACATTATAATAATATTACTGCTTTTCCCAGCAATGACAAGAGAGATGATTGACTTACTTCCTAGAACCCAATGCCATAACCAGATTTGATTTCCACTCTGTTCTTTCATAAAACCAAATATGATAAATGGTAGAAACATCCTGTTCTGAGAGGTCGAAATTAACACCGCTTAAAAAAGATCAGAACAATAGTGATCTGGTTTTCCTGGTGATCCATAGCAAAGCCGATTTCAAACTCAGGGGGTAATTCCCTTTTTTGGTAATTTGATAATGTGATAATATTGTTAATGTAGCCACTGACTAAGCGTTTGCAGAGAAAAAAAGGATGGCTGCATGGTGGTAAATTTACAGGTACATAGGTGCTATATACACCAACAACATCCCGCAGAGGACACACTTCGAGGGCTGCAAACACACAAACACACGCGCAGTCTCCTTTTCAAATGTCACAATATCATTATCATGCAGTATTGATCCCAGTGAGGGTGAGCCATTTGAATTCCAACAAGGATGGATGTGACAGTTCTTTGGCTTCCACACCACCAATGTCTTGCCCAGTCCCGGCAGAAAACAAGCTGTTGCTAGTCCTCTCACGACCAGCGACGGCCGCAAGAAGCTGCAATCTCCCTTTAAAATGCCCATTGATTAGAAGCAGAACACCTGGCCTCTACTGTGTGTTTGTCATGCGGCACTACTAAGGCAGAAAAATGGACCGCCACTTCAAGGGATCAACGGCCTATGGGTGTTTCTAATGTTCATGGATCTAAATTTATAATCCTAAATAATGCAGCTATATGGTGGCACTGCCTGCTCATGTTACACAGAGAGTATTCAAAAACTCCCCCTCTAGCCCCCAATACCATTCTGCACTGTAGCAGCTGGTAGCATCCCTATCCATGCATGTGGGACTGGTATGAGGATGGCCCAGAGGATAAAACAAAGGGGGAGCTAATAATCCCCAATTACATCCTACCGCAGCATGAAGCTGTGTGTGTGTGTGTGTGTGTGTGTGTGTGTGTGTGTGTGTGTGGCCTTGGAAACTCAGCTCAAAGCTCAAAAACACGCATGATGTCCAAAAATTAGGACATAAAGAATCCAGGTCCAGGCACTCAAAGTGGTTTGAAAAATATAAAAAGCCCTTTTTAATGGGCTTGATATATTGAAATACACCAACGTGTATCGTACCTCTATTCCCTTCCATGAGCACCAGTGGTTAGAGGGACACCAGTGGCGCTCCTGCCACCTCTCTCTAACACACATGATGTGTTTGACCTTCGAGCATGGTGTAAACAATGCCTGTCATCTGTGGTCATCACATCACATCGCATCAAACAAACACACACACACTCAGGAATCTTTACTGCCACACTGCGGGATCTGACACTTCTGTGTGCATTGTGCACGAGCTTGTCCTTTTCTTTTTCTCCTTCTGATCCCTATGCAAGTGCAGATAATCAGAGATCATCTTATCTCATCTCTCAATCACTGTGATCTTGTCGATTCAGTGTCATTAGCCCGCCCCGCTCCCCTGTTTCCTTCAATCACTTATACTATTTCAATTTTCTTTTTCTTCTGCTGTCTCTGACGCTCGGTCTCTGAGCGGTGCATTAGCATCACCGATGCCACTCAAGGGTTCAAGTGCTCTCGCTGTCTCTCTGTCTTTGACTCTCTCTCCGTCTCCTTCAGTTCTCCACCAGTGTCCCAGTGGCAACCAATCATGGGCAAAATGAGAGGAAACTATTTTCAGGCATGAACTCTACAGCAGGTCATGCTCTCTGCACACAGACACGCATACACACTTTGGGTTTAGCCTCTTTGGAAATCCTACTTGCGTATTGCTGCTTCCCCAATGATATTATGTTAAATGTCTAGCCCACACAGAATCACTAATAATCACATTACAAAGGGAACTTTTATCAGCACTTTAGCACTTGTGTGTTTGTGCCAAAGCTACAGAAACATAAAATGCCTCTAATTGTTGTGGACTGTTTACAGGCTGCGCTTAGAGGTAGGGCCATAGTTCAGTCATATAAACTATGGGGAAAAGTAGGGAAGGTCTGATGTTTTATTTCTCTTTGTCCATGTGGAGCATGTTTTCAGTACATGGCACATAACAGTTTTTAGCTTTTATGTTCCCACAAGGCTGCTTATTTTAATTAACTGTACCTTCAATGCATGGGAAAATGAGAAAACTGTTTTTGGGTTGCATGCAAAAGCTTTACTTCAGTATTGCTCGTGACACATTGCATTTAGGCAGCAATAATAAGCTGCTAATGAAAAATGTTAACAAGTGATGTCGGCCATATTAAAAAATCAAACAACTGCGACAGTCTGCAGTGAGGCTAACCCACATAAAAAGAGGAAACATGATGCTGCATCTTTGCATCAAAGGCCGAAGCTGGGGGGATTCTCATTACTGTGCCTATTCCATTTTATCACTTGCGTCCCAAAGCCATCCACCACCTCCCACACACAGATAACAGAGGCTCCCCAAATATCTCTTTTAAAAAAACTACTTAAAAATCAACAGTCCAAGAGACAGAGGGGCTCTGAAGAGTGTGAGGATCCTCTCAAATAATTAAGGAGTGGGGCATGCATTGTAGATAATGAGTTTCTAGCATCACTGACTACAGAGTATTCCCCTGTCTTATCACCTGCTGCCGTCACTCACTAATGAAGTTGCTATTTCCAATTACTGCTCGCTATTAGGAATCATTATTAAGCCTAGGCTGTTATTGTGGTTGCTTCTGAGGACAGATGAAACACACACACACAACACGGTACACTGAGTGATGGTATTTACTGCGAGACCGTTTTAGAAGGAGAAACAATATTTTTCTCTGTTCAAATAAAGATTGAATACATGAGCAGAATAGTGGAAATCAGCAGACTCAAGGGTTCTACAGCTCACGTCTTACTTTGTCTAATTGAGTTTATGTAGTGCCAAATCACAACATACATTATCACACATTACCAATGTTAGTCAACAGGCTGAAGAAACAGGCATATCACACTGACAGCAGCTCAGCGGACCAGAATGCAAGAGGAAATAAAACTTCTCACTCGCTAAAGTCTGATTATGTGATTAATAAGTCCTTCCATTGACTAAATGATTATAAAATCATTTATATTCATTAAGGCTTGTGTTGATAAATGTGTAGTTACAGTGAGTCCACAAGAAAAGAACAGAGAGAAGAGACCAATTTATTTTTGCCCTGAGCCACTCAGAGTTCACGCACAATCTTCATTCTTAATTTACTTACAGTCTGCTTTGTCTGAATGTATTTACAGTGGCTGAAGCAAGAGAGCAACTTGTGTATCTTTTGTGTAAGGGTTTCCAACAAGGCCAACGTGTGCTGCAGTGTGTAAGTGGGTATTTGTGCTGAGCACATGACACCTTTGATCATTATTGTCTACAATCAGTGGCCTGTCCGCTGTGATGCTGCACCTGATCAATCTCAATGTCTGGGTCTCTCTGCTCCAATCCAACCGCAGTCTTTCCAGCAAGGTGTTGGAAACACACACACACACACACACACACACACACACACACACACACACACTCAGTCACTCACTCACATGGGCAAAGGACGGAGGAAAGACTGCTGAAAGGTGCATTCCACAACTTCACCTGGAATAGCACGGAGCAGTCGAGGTGTTTTAAATATTTTCTTTACCAACTTTGCTGGAAACCTAAAATGAAATAAAATTGCCGCAGGGATAAAGTGTGAGATGGGTGTGTTTCTGTCTGGGGAGTAACCTCAGGAGCCAATGAGTGTTTTTTCTTATGTGTATGTGCTTATGTATACTTTTCACCAACCATCAGTGCTAGGGAAGAAATATCATTTGCATTTACAGCAAATATCAGTGAAGCATGGCATGTGTATGTATGGCTACTCTAACTGTAAGTTTGCACTGAACTGTGCTTTTATCAAAGAAGCAATGGAAATGTGTGCGATTTATCAGGCGGCCACGGAACAGCACTTTGGGGAATCACTGCACATCTCTCCCTTATTTATATGCATTTAAGAGAGAATTGTGCAAAACTGTGTGAGATAAAATGAGTATGGTTTAACATGCTTACTGATGAATTCACACAATCTACGAGGGTCAGTATTAGTGAGAGAATCTCTGCCTCTGAAAAGGAAAGTGCGGATATGTGCAGGAACGCTGCTTTCGGGTGGTGAAATTTAAATTAAACTGCATTCCACATAAATCTCAGAGACAGTAGAGAAAGGGCAAGCGTACCGCAGAAGTGTTCATGAGAGCTGCAGTGAATCAGAAAATAAAGTAAAGCTTCTGTGAGAGGAAGAAACATCACCAATAATAAATCAACATAATGTAATTATTTTTTAACACCAAACAAAGTGCAGACTGAAAGTCGGGGCTGTGCGGTTCATAAACTTCAACCTGAAGCTCACTCTTGATAGTATTAGGTTGCCGATATTGTGTTTTGCTGCTGTCTTAGAAAGTCAAACCCTAATTACATGCAGATTGAGTACAAACAGAAAGTTTTTTCAAGGACATATATCTCATCAAGTGTTTTTATCTTCAGGAAGAAGATTTTAAAGACGATGTTAAATAACATACTTGTGAAATCAGGTGTGTTCTACATACATTAAGTGTGTTGCCTTAATTTTCTACTTTCGTCTTCATTGTTCTTATAGATGTGACGTAGAAGAACACATTACTCCATCTAAAAATCAACATTGGCTGAAATATTTAAAAGGAATGAAGCACAAGAGTAAAAACAAAGAAGACAAAGGCGAATGTTGTCCATGAGAGAAGATCCTTAGGCCGTTCAGTCTAAATCCTTCTACAGTCAGCGCTCCATGTTTCTCCTTCAAATGACATGAATACACACTTTCTTGCTGCTTTTATATCGTATCATGGTAGACTGAAACATTGACAGTAGAGACGTGGAAAGAAGTGTAGGAGCTGCAAGGTGGGGGGGTCAGTGCAGTACTCTTGGAGGGTTAACAGTCTCCCTGATATTCATACCCCTTTGTGTAAAAGACCAAAGGGAGATGGAGAGATGAGGAGTGAATAAGGCTGTGTGACTAAAGTGATGCATGAGTGGCTATTTCTGCTTTCAGTGCCTGCACCTCCGCTGAAGGACGTGGAGGATCTGGAGTGGGTAGATTGCTCAAGGAAACCTAGGAGGAAGGATGCATGGAGGAAGGTGGCATCAGCAAGAAAAGGTGAGGGGACCTTAACAAGTATTCTTAAAATAAATTAGTTTGAATGGAAAACAAGACAAACCAATATTTTCAATTATCTGCAGGAATACATTTTGCAGTATGCAATCAGTAAGTGAGGCTGTCCTCTATCAGAGAAACACCATTAGGTCCCTTTTCCACTGGTCAAATAACCAACTGACACCCACTAGTATCTGGCTTTTGTCTGCAATGTGAATGAATACAATCTGCATTCCCTCCTGAGTCAAATTACTCTGCAGCAGACACAGGTTTTTATCAGCTCAGGCTCCGACCGGCCGTTATGGAAACATAACCCCTGGGTTAGAGTGCTAATTTCTTCTTTTTCTTCGTTTTAGAAGTCCAGACACTGGAGCTGCACTTTTTCTGTGTGATGCTCATTGAATTTCCAGGAGTTGGCACGTAAACAATCATGAATTTCTGTGCTTAGTGTTTTACATCTTAGAAATAATGTGCAACTGCAATTTTTTTTTTCTTTGCATCATGCAAGATGCAACACTGGCACATGTGTGGTATCGAACATGACTTACGGGAGGAAATAACAGAAAGACAAACTCATCTACTGGCAAAGAGACAGGAGTCAACTGCCTTATTTAGAGAGTTTAGCCGTGTTTAAAATAACCTGCGTACTCCTGCTAACTTTAGTTTTTATTAAAATACTTCAACAGGACCTCCACACTGACAAGCAACCTCCGATGGTTATGGGAAAGACATAAATCTTCCCTCAGAATCAAAAGGTGTTACTTTGTCATGGTGCCACAAAATGAGTGTAGGTAGACGTCTGGGTGGAGGGCAGGGTCTACAAAGTGTCTGCCTTTAACACCGGACACCACAGTCAGGACTGACTTCTTGATCTTTACCTAGATTTAACCAAATAGTATTCATTTTAAATCTGTGAAAAAGTTAATGTGGCAGACCAGAACTCTTGTGTACTGCATTGTTTATAGCTCTGCAAGCCTAATAACCTACTCAATGATAATTTGTTTATTGTATATGGGGTTGTAGTTTTGCAATTGATTTCAATGCCCATGTCCACAGAGTGCACCAACAATTTTAAAAAACAGTGGATCAATTGAAATTGAGTTTGTATGTCAGAATATTGATTGGTGATAAAGTTGTCTTCCTGGGAAGTCCTATTGTTTCCTGCTACAAGAGAAAAGTAATCTGCCTTAAAAATGTTACTGTCTATTACTGACATTATAGATCCCAGAAGAGCAGTAAAATAGAAAGGAGAGTTAAAATAAAAAAGATGATTCAGACTTGCCTCATTTGTGGCATGTTAGAAAAGAAAGTAACCCAAGACACAAGGGCCTTAATGTGTAGCATTAACTTCAAGGATCCGACAATCGATGGAAAGAATATGAGCCAGGGTAACTTTCAAGGGGCGAATTTTTCTTACTGACTCGATTTCAAGCCTGTCAGGCTGTAAAACCTGCAGTGAATCTGTCTGAACCTACTTTAAGAGACATCAAACCAAGAAGTTAAGCTTCCCGTTGCAAAAACACTTTCTTTTCTTGCTCAAGCAAATTTTGAATAGGGGAAACCCATGTTGGTTTTTTTTATACTTTTTGACAAGTCTGATCTAAAATATTAATCATCAGCACCAAATAATTGCCTGGAGGCACCTTCAAACTAAAACTTCTAAAACCTCTTCACCCTCTCAAGTAAAGGCTTGTGAAGTATGCACTGTGTGTACATGCACACAAGCAAATGAAACACACACATGTCCACAACAACACACTTAATCTGCAACACTGTACTCCAAAGAGAAAACACTAAAACACTAAAACAATAAAACAGCGATTAGTCTGAGCTAATTCATTAAGACACAGCTAATCATTTGTCCGCAATCTATTGTACTACAACTTGTTTGAAAAAAAAAAAGATGCCTGAGTTGGTGAAAGGCAGCCGATGCCACCAAGGACAACTGCTTTACTAACTTCATCGAGGGACATGGGCCCATCTGGTGTGAAGCTACACCGACAACAATAGGGTGACCTCGGACGAATCATCGCGTACAACTACTCTGTCTCCCCTCCACTTTAATGCACTGACGGACACGGAAGTGTATGCACTGGGGAACCACAATGTCCTTGTGAGAAGGGGAGAGATGATCTTTCGAGGGAAATAACAGACAGAAAAAGTATCGAATGTTATTACCGGACGTGTGGCAAATCCCTTAACATGCAACTTATAGTTTTATAACACAATTATGACATAAGACATTTTTTAAGACAAGAGAAACAACACACTCAGCACAAAATGTGACTCTTCATTTCTGACTGTACTTGTACCCCCTCACTATCATCCTCGTCCTCCTCCATCTCGCCCATGTTAGAATGTCAATAAAACCTACATGAATGACTGACTTTGCTTCTGCCCGCTGTATCATTTGCTTCTCCGGCAATCCAATAATCATTTATACCAGTGATGGCATCAGTCATGGGAAGAAAATAACCTAGTCAATACCGCTGATGAGTGTAACCAAGTTCACTGCTCAGCCAGCAGACAAAGATTTGTTTTCAGGTTTGAAATGACCAGTATGTGTTTCTGTGTTGATTTGTCAGTATCTGAATTAATGACTGTTCTCAGTCATGAATTACTGGTCTGGATTAGAACACAGAACAATAGAAGAATCAATATGCAGCAGAAAGTGGAAAGTAGTACTTCGCTAATAAGTAGGACAACTGTGCTTAAAATGTTCTTCTGCCAAATCCTGTGAGAAATGCACTCGTGGATTCAGTGTGACCTATCCCTGCTCGTGACACCAGTTCTTCTGGCTCTCTAATGCATCTCATCTGTGTTTCCATTTTCTTAAGAGGATAGATGAATAAGCAGGTGTCTGGAGCTTGAGAGCTTGATTTTAACTTGGACTCATTCCTTGGTTCTGTCTTTAATTAATCTTACGGTGCACAACTTGACAGCTACTTTGCCTGTTCCACTGCTAGACTCCAATGGCAAAAATAAATCCTAACTTTCTGAAATTTGACAGCTTGTCTGAGGACATAATGTCAGCAAGACAGGGCTGTAACTTTATTGAAGACGAATAAAAACTCAGTACAACTTCAGTTGTGATTATCAAACAATATGTTCAACTGATGAATGGAACCTTTTCTGTAATATAACAGATGCAGCGCGGGTATAACTGCAATTTTCCCATTAGTGTGCATGTACTGTATGTTCTTTCCGCATCAGAGTCTCACAGGGGTCCAGTTGTGGATAAAGTGAAAGGCCTGCCTCCTGCATTTACAACACAAAGAGGCCACACTGAGCACTCACTGTTCTGCTTGTGACTGACTTCAATGGTTAATCCAGACACCCTCACCACCACCATGTTGTCCCCTACGCACCACTCATTTTAAACATGGCTGATGTTGTCTCTGTACAAAGCCTGATATGGTTCTAAAGAATAAGTAGACATTAATACAGACAAAGCCTCCCATGATAACCTAGAGGTTATGTAGCTTCAGCTTTCTTCTCTAATCTCTAGACACTGCTTTATAAAAGCAGCATTAAAATACGCTTTTCATGCCTTTTTTCATCACCTCCCACATCTCTGAAGCTGGTCTTATCATCAGATCATTTATCAGACTTATTTTCCTGCTGTCTTTGCTTGGAGAAATCATTCTTATAGCATTGCTGCACTGGCTGACACGTCCTCGCATGGTAACCACTCCTGAAAGTCCCGTGTGAATGATGTTAAAGCCATTAGATTATGCTACATCTTTGCTAGACCAGGCTATTACAGAAACATAAAGACCCGATGGAAGTTAAACCAGAATGATCCAGCTGTGGCCTGAACATTAGCGAAGGCTTTATTCGACACCTTAGACTGAAAACCATTCCGTTCTAAAGCTGAAGTCACTGTGTAGGTCCGTAAGGGGAAGCAAGGGTGCTGCAGGGAGCTACAGAGTCTGAGATGGTGGTGGCATTGAATGAGGACTTCGGCCAGAACTCTGTCCTGACACTGTCCTGGATTAGGTTCAAAAACGACACGTGGTAAATAAAAGAAGCTGCTGGATGAAAGAGAGAGGGAGGCAGACTGAGAGTAAGAAGAGGTGCGATACAGAAAAGAAACATGAGGTCAGGAGGGGAGGACAGTGAGGGAGCAAGTGGACTTGAAGCAGCTCAGCTCGATGATCTGCTTTTATGGGTCTTCAATGTGCATGGCTTCCTACTTCCAACTGCATTTTATGTACACACTCATACACAGCTACTGTGTTCTGAGTACTGTACTCTTTGTTCTCTGCTTATCAGTTTTCCCAATTTACAAATCATTTTCCTCCCCCTATCTTTTTTTACTAGAACATTTCCTGGTTTATGGGAACTATGAAGGTGAAGGATGGCTGAATGCTAGAGCCCCTCTGTTTCCCTCTCTCTTTGGTACCAAATCAAAATCCCTTTTGGGACTTAACTGGTTGTATCTCATTACTCTCTTAAAGGTTCTAGTAGAAGTTATATGTTTACTGTCAGATAATATTAAAGTCAATACATGTTCTTACCTGCAGCAAAACCACAAATCCATTCATATATACTGCTTTTCACTACAAGTAATACCACAGAAGAGCTACACCTGTAATAATGAGATCCTAAGCTCCTATTCTCAGCTTTCCCTCAATAGCTGTGCTCTGTGGTCGCCCAGACCTAACCTGATTGGTGTCACTAGTAGGACTGAGACAAAGAAGTTCACAAGCAGAAACAGAATGCAGTAAGGCAACGTGGAGATAAACAAGCAACTAATAGCACTGACTTTTCCGTTTTCAGTGACGGTTAACTATTAAATAATTAAAGGGGATGTATGCAGAGTAAAACAGTTTGAATTCTTGACAGAATGATGATATTACTGTCTAATAAGAGTTTTTTTTTAATATAGTTTCTACAGTGTCTGAATGTGGATGGAGCGACAGTGCACACAATGGCTTGTGAGCCCAATTACCTTCATTGACAGGCAATTTTGCCTGGAGCTGGCAGCTATTAGCAAGCCATCACCTTCTGTTGGCAAGGCTGTTCCCAAATAAAATCTACCCCCGCCCAACTGCGGAGACAGAGTAAGCATAGTGACCTCCAGCACACTCAATTATGGAATCATAATCTAGGACAGTGGGCAGCCCCGACTAACTCCTAATTGGGGGTCTTTTTATGTATGAGGTTGGCTTTAAGATGAAGCAATGCCGCTGTGGGGAAATCAAGGGCTCTCGTCAGGCCTGTCACTCATCCAGAATTGCTTAAGATTGAATTAATTTCCATCCTCAAACAGATTGGGTCATTGCTGTGCATTTCTCTTCTGCTCGTCTTCATATCCAACACTTATGAGTTGCTAAACAAATTATTCCAGATGTTTACTATTTTATTGTGTCCCGGTGTAAAAGTCTCATTCCCAAGTAAGTAAGGGAGTGGCGGGTACTCTATCAACATTGCAATCTCAAGAAAACAGATTCTCATAAAAGTGTCTGTTGGTAGCATGCTCTCCAGCAAAAGCAATATCCTTTACTTTGCATCAAGAGATAAACTTTCATCAACATGGCAGTCATTGCTACAGTACAGCTACTGGAATCATCATATCCCTTTTCTGAATACTGTCATGTTATCAGTGAAGTCTGAAGGATAAAACCTACTGGATTATTGAAGAGATACTGTTGAACTATATAACTGGGCCCACATGACAACTGTGAAAGACAACACAGATGTTATTTAACACTACAGACTTACTGGTGTAAATGTAATGTTGCACAGTCAAAGATGTAATGTCAACACAGTGTTTTAATTATCACTTTAATGCAATGTTTAAGGCAATAATGATTGTAAAGCGGTTTTGTGTGAGAAGTTGTGATGTGAATGTACCCTCTATAAAAGTGCACAATCTGGAGGTGAAAACCACGTTTTCACTCAGCTACCAAGCATGCAGCTTAACTCCCAAAAGCCTCTTTTTTATTATCATAACACCAGTTTGCTGCTGTTAGTGCTCTATGTATATTATAGCTTCCAACAGAAATAGATTACATGCAGTTTTGAGCTTATCTGTGCTTTATTGGCAGGATTTTACCTGATTGTGATATATCTGTGGATGGAAATCCCCCAATTTTACGAGTTGTTCACTCCGCTGTGGAACCGAGTGAAATCTAAAGATACGCTACTCTCAACAGATTTCTTTTCATACCATGTGTCATGACATACTATCCAGAAGCTTTTTAGTTGCTTTCCAACAATGCATTTCTAAAAGTCCTGAAAATAGTAATTTTTGAAATTGTTTGGTCTGATAGAAAGCACAACTTACAGTTTACTGTATCTCTCAGTGTCTTTGATTCTGTATGCACATCTGTTCTCATGATCTCATCATTCTTTGCAACGAAACAGAAGAAAAAAGAAGCTACACTGCAGATGTTACCACTCACTTACATGAATTTAACACACAGCTATAAGAGAAAAGGATCCAGTTGATTACAGAGAGATGAATTATTGACTTGCAGACATCAAGGCTTTAATTTAGAGAGGCAGGGATGGCAGATAAACAGAGAGAAAGAGGAGAAACCTCTGTGAATCCTGGCATTTCAGTGTGGATGACTGACAGACTATCAACACTGTAATCCACCAGGGAGTCGTTGTTATACACCTAACCGCCCAACTAATGGAAACCATCCGACAACTGAGGCTGATTCCACACTTCAAGTAAGGACGGAGGGGTGAACCCTAACAAAATGTCAGCTTCAATCAAATGTGAATGACAGCCTTCGGTCTTTCACTGTCAGAACATTTACAAAAACCCAGCAAACAGAGCTGTGCTATCTCAATCTGCTCAGTGCTGGCCTGAGAGAAGATCCAGCCATTTGCCACAGGTCTTTATCATGTTTTACTCTTATCCTCCACTTTGCTATGGGGCAACTCTACTGCAGACACTGAATAATCTGTGAAGTGCCACTTGGCAGTCTGTGACCAACTAGATACTCAACAGTAGCCACTTAAAGCTACGCTGTGACTGAAAACAGCTCCCCTTCAACCGGACAATCCACTCCAAAACAATAATATGGTAGAGACAGTAAGAGTGTATCTTATTTTTTGTGCGGATAAAGTTCAAACAAATCACAGACTAAAATCTTATTGTGTAGTATGTGAAAGTGTGACAGTGAAAATAACATCGACATATCTGCAATTAAAACTAACTAAATTATGATAAGACTGGACATGAAAAATACTAAAGTACTCGTTATGGAGGTTTAATTTCAATATGTGTTGAATACATTCTCTTTTTACAATTTTGTGTCCTCCCAACTTGTTCAATCCCCAGTGTCACAGATAAATATGGACTAAATTATTGTTCCATTATTAATTCAAGTGAGGAGATTCTATTAGTGGCATACAGTGGGGGGAACAGCTTGTTTATCAAACCATGCTGTGCTTCAATTAGTCTAAATAGTCCAGCCTACCATGAGACATAGAACACATTAAGCCACAGGCGTGAGTCTTCCCAGTTTTTGTAAATGTGATAGATCTGACTTCTGTTGCAAAGAAAATAAAAGAGTTCATTTCCTTGTGAGTGGGGGAATTAAGCGGAATAATACAGCAGAAAAGAGGGAGCACTACCTTTCCATCACTGAACCCTATCATGATCAAATTGAGAAGGAGAAAAGGCAAACTGGGCAAGTGTGAAGGAAATGTCAAGGGATACAAAGGCTAAGAGGTAGCATATACCCACCAATCACTTCTCCACACCCCATAACACAGACACACAGCTATTGCAATTCATTTCTATCCCAGCAGCCCTTGCCTTGAATTTTTTTTTCTTGGATCAAGAGAGTCAGTGACCTAGAGAAAGGTATGAATCCTGCAGCGCTCTGACATTCCCCAGTAAGGTGGACAGGTGATGATGAAGTGCACCATGTGTCTTTAAGCAAATTCCTTTGGCTTCGTCAGCGGGCCTTGTGTGACACATTACCTTGGCTCATATGCATATGCAATGAGGTGTGAGGACGATGTCCCATATACATGTCAAACAGCTGCCCCGAATGGATGCACCCACTGAAAAAAGAAGACAGCCTGCTCTCAGTGCTGCTTCTGTGCTAACATCATATCCCTGTACTTGCAAGATGCTACATGCGGGGGATACTCAAAGTCTTTGCATCCCTTAAAGAACACATTTGTTTCGTCAACCTCTTTTTTCCATCCTAACTGTTTTTACAGCCTAGCACAAGCCCTTATGGCTCTCTCCCAGTCAATGCTGTAGTTAGAAATGATGAGAACAGAACTGGAAACTGGAGAGGATTGAGTAAGAGAGAGGGAAAACAACTTAAAATGGACATGTTCCCCAAAAAGCTGAACTGCAAAGCACCACTAGGCTTGGCGTCAATCATGACAAATCAGTCTCATCTCTTTGCTGTATTCTTCTACAGTGGCAACAAATTCACACTGACTACATTTCTCCCCAGAGTGAACCTATGTCCATGTGTAGGAGGTGCAGGTTTACCACTAGCATATACTGTATATTTTGCATCTTTAATTGAATCAGCATCTTTGTATTGCAATAAAACTGTCAAACGTGTTGGAGGTATTATATTCATGTTATCAGACTGCGTGCATAAAAAAGATGCTTTGTTTTTGAGAGACATTACTTTGGGAGTGAGTCTGGGGTGAAAAATGCTCACAGCTGCTTGAAGTCAAAGCTGTTGTGGGTAAAAGCCACCAGGTCAACCTAAAAAACCCAACAGGTGCCCTTGTTTCTGCTTCTCATATGTAAAACTATATTTACATGGTCAAAATTAGATTAGTACAGCCAACCGTATGGTCTGTGCTGGCAACACTGCACTAAGGTTAAAGAGGGATCAAAGTATGTGTCTGCCTCTATCTCGACCTGGCATCACAAAAATAGAACTGCAGGTGCTTATGTCACGACAGCGGCAATAAGACATGAGGCAGAATGAGAGAAATAAGAGCCAGAAGAATGGAGGAAGTCAGGTGGAACGCAACCACTAACCGCTGGCAGGGGACCGTGCCAAGCCCTGGCCTGGTACATCAGCACATGGATTTATAGGCTGATTTACCTCGCTACTCGTGCTGCATAGGCCATTAAGCTTGGCTTCAACTCCTGCCCTCCGCATCCACTTTCCTCCCCGTCTCCACCTTGTCATTAAATCGGCCTGTGCGACACAAACTGTCACTCATTAGACCCTTTACATGGTACAATATTAATTATTCTTTCTCAGATTCTCTCCCGTCTTTCTCGGCCTCAATCTTCATGACGAAGATCCCAGCCCATCCCATTATTTTTGCTCTTTATATGAGAGAGTGCTCAAGGTCCTGTTTTTTTGTTGATAATGTAAATTAATAAATAGAGTCAAATTGAACTTCAGATCTGATTTTTAATACAACTGACCTCTTCCCCGCTATCACAATGCCTCCTTTTGATCAAATGGAACCCAAGGAACACTCAGTCTCAGCAACAAGGTACTGAGCTTCATGCTGGAACATAACCTTCCTAGCAACAACATTATGTTCCGGTCACCCCCGATCCCCCTAACAGCACCAAACCCCTTCTGTCGGGTGCCCTTCAGTTCCCTGTGGGGACAGTCATTACTGCAACGATGCCCCTCGCCACTTTTTATCCAAATGAAAATGTACGAACCACTGATTACGGAAGCCGTTGGGAAAATCAATTCTCATTTCAATGGGAAACATTTGTCTTTGTGCTCTGGTGGTCCGCGGAGATTTGACAGCAAAGTTTAACGTAAAAGGGTAAGTGTGTGAACAAGGCGAGGAGGGGATGGAGAGAGGCAGAGAAACGCAGAGGAAAAGAGGTGGTGGGTGTTGGCAGCATGTGAGCAGATGATGAACCGTATGTGGTGTGTTGCAGCAACGGTTGTCTATGATGTGATGCAGGTATGGGGGAGGTAAAGAGACAATCGAAAGTCCCCTTCTTTTTATTGATCGCGTGAGAAGCACAGGGGAGTGAGGACCCTCAGGCAAGGCAGCGGACTGTAGAGAACATTCAGAGGAAGAGTAGCTGTGTGAGTATATTAGCAGACAATTCACAAGGGATAAAAAAAACTCTTTCTTAGCTCTGTGACATTTAATGTGACATTACTGCTAGAAAGACTACACCAAATATCCAGATAGAATATAAGGGCTGGTAGATAACAGAAACAATGTCTACATTTCATTTTTTTTGCATATTTGCACTCTTCAATTAAAGGCTTTAATTTCTTTACTGTTGCTTTATGAACTTTCATGCTTTCTGTAGTCCGATGGATTGTCCTACACAAGTACAGAGTTTTAAAGCCATTTTATCAGCAAACCTCTACACTTCTGAAGTGTCCTTGTGTGTGACACTAAGTCCTGATCAGCATAAGGGATGCTTGAGGATTCGGAGGATCTTGAAACTCCAGGGAAAGGTGAATCTCACATGGCTGAAATATTGTTAGGCAATTATCATTGACCAGCAACCCTATTAGCCCACTGTAGATATATTATAGCCATTTTGTGTAAAGTAGAAATGGCTAGTTTAATTGGGATGTCGTGTTTACAAAGAGGTCAATGAGGCACTTGGTATTTTCAACAGAGGACTGTTTGGCCATAGATGGGAATGGCATCGACTCATCATGACAATGTGTGTTTTAAGAGATACATTTATTTGGACAGGAGAAACAGACATATCCTGGAGTCTGAAACAATCAGTGGGGAGGGCAGAAAAAAGAAATGTAAAATAAAAAAGCTACATTGGTGCCAAACACAGCGAGATAAATAGTTGGATTTTCTATCCATGCTTTCGTGTTTCTGGTTCACTTTTTCCTCTCAATTTCACTGCTGGTGGCTGAAGTGCAACAGAAAAATATTTGACAACAGAAATCTGCTGATCCGAGACAAACCTGAGCTGGCTGCCTCCTAGCAGAAGCCCCTGGGTACACGTTTGAAATAGTACCTCGACAAAGGCAAATGTGCGCACACACACACACAGACACAAACACATTCACAGACACAAACACACACACAGACATAAACACATACTTGCCAAAAGGCATTTTGCAGTGAAAAAATATATCTTGTTTAGGTGCTGCTAATGTGCATTACAGGAAATGAAGGTTAAGACCCTGGCAGGGTGGAAACATTATAATTTCTAAATGTTCTAGTACCCTTTCAATGCAATGCTCATCGACTGAATCCATTTCACACACAACAACATTCTCCATTCTCCTTAGCTGCCTTTTATCAAATCACAGAACACAGCCTGGCTAAAAAAAGACTACTTTTCAACCACCATTATCCAATAACACCACCTCATACACTAGTAGGCTGGAAAATGAGGGGTAATGCTATCTTGCCTCCTACAGATCAGAACAGTCAACAAAGTCCAATTTAAATCAAAGGCTGCAATACAGAATACACTACAGCAGTGTACGAGTTTCAATGTGAACGTGAATACATAAAAATGTAGGTGGACTAAAATAAATTCTATTTACTGCCATATTAGCTCAATTAATAGCAGCTCTATTTTTCAATGTTATGCAGTGGCCTACATTCATCCCCGCCTGTCTCATTTAATCAGACCCGTCTGAATGTGTTTCTTCTTATGTGCAGGGATGAGAATAGACTAAATTGTCTGCATCGGCTTAGAGTAATAATGCATGTGTGGGAAATGGGGTGAGGCATGGTGGGCTCCAACCTAACTGTATCACAAAAGAACGAACAGCAATATCGTGGAGTATAATCCATTATAATGTATATTATTAGTCTGCTGTGCATTCTGGCAACTCTTATACTTGAGAAACCCAGTCGGGATGTGAGTGTGGCTGCTGCGTCTTAGAAACGAGTAAGTACAGAGTTATATTTATAATTAATATTTATATTTTTATTATATAATGTAATATATCATGAAGAAATCAACTGTTTTATATAACGAAATGTGGTAATTATGCTAAACGAATGTTGAGATAAGACTGTTAAATCTCTCATTTTATAAACAAAGACAGATAATCTCCTGAGAAACTGGTGGTAGCAAGAGACTCTTGTACCAATAGAACAATAACTTCCAGACAGTGAAAAATATCCAATCTGGAGGATTCATTAGATGAACAGAAATGCAGGACAGGCATATGTAAGCATCTTGCTTCGTCCTGTGCCCTTTTAGTCACCTGATATAGACTGTTGACTATATGTGTAACATGTATAATGCTTTCATGAATGAATACAAATATACTACTACTACTGAACAGTACGCCATTCATAGAATTTTAACTAGGTCTATGGTGTCCAAGCACAATGTCTTCAAGAACATTTCCCCGGAAAATATAGCCTAATTAAGATGGAAGTTTTAAACTCCATTCCACACTCTCAGAGGGAATAACAGGATAGTAAATAAACCCATTTCTATTTGAAAAATCAGCATCATCTGTAAATCATTCAGATTTTTACTTAACAGGTCTGGGTTGCATTCAACGAAAAATATTATTTCCAAGTAAAACTGCATGTTCTCGGATATTTTTGCTATTTAACACAGAACTGTTCCTTATCAAGCAGGGATGCTTTTTGATAAATAATCTTGTATTAGAGAGTCAAGCATTATCCATTAATTCCTTCTCAAACTGCCCGATCTCAGCTGGTATGTGTGTGTGTGTTTGTAGAAGATACACTAACACATGAAAGGACTTGCGGCACACCTGAGCCACCCCATCAGTTTCCAGGATAGCACCTGCTGTGACTGTCTGTGAGTGATCAATGCACAGGTACAGTATGTGTGAACAAGTTGTGTGTGTGTGTGTGTGAGAGTGTGTGCATGTGTGTACTCACATGCATGCATGGGTACATCGGCTCATTGGGTATTCTGAATTTCCATTCACTTGCCTTCAGTACTAACCGCCATTTTAACTAAGTACTTAGACAGGAGTTCAGTGCAAGCAGATGGATGGGGAGGAGTAAAGGAATGTAAAGGAGGGAACAGAATAGCG
This sequence comes from Paralichthys olivaceus, assembly GCF_024713975.1. Classification (NCBI taxonomy): domain Eukaryota; kingdom Metazoa; phylum Chordata; class Actinopteri; order Pleuronectiformes; family Paralichthyidae; genus Paralichthys; species Paralichthys olivaceus. The sequence continues at coordinate 4,858,593 of NC_091114.1, forward strand.
TGTGTGTATGCATGTGTGTGTGTGTGTGTGTGTGTGTGTGTGTGTATGGGAAAATCTGGAGGAAAGAGGGATCATCACCTTTCCTCTTTCCACATTACGAGAAACTTGTTTCAGGGATAATTGAAAAGATGGAGACTCGATGGAGAGCTGTGCAGCTTTACAGGGGGTAAGAAGCAAAATGCTAATGAGCTGTGCAGATATTTATCTATTTATAAGTTTGTGTGTTTATTTATTAATCTGTTTGCCTTGTTGTTTGTTTATTCCATTTTGAGGAAATTCAAATTGGGAGCTCACACGGAGATTAGGAAGCAGTAGGTGTGATTGATCATTTAAATGGGTTTTTCCAAACACACATTTTTTTAAACAACTTTTCAGACTGCAATATTTTGGTTATTTCTATACGAGAAAAATAAGACAGCATTACCATAAGCTGCTGTTAAATTATGACCTGAGCAAAATCTAGTAATGCCTCAGTATCTGTGCTTAAGGTTTTTATTAAAGTAGCATCAAAACAAATGTTTGGGTAAATGTAAAACTAAACAAGACAGAAGACGCAAATAAAAGCAAATACACACACATTAACACATAGCGTATGGTGTCTGTGCACACAAAAATGCAGGTCAAATCTTACACAGGCCCTGTGGATCTTATCATACAAGCGGTTTTGGCCTCTGACCAGAAAGTTGGTGGTTTGATCCCAGTCTCCCCCATTCAGTATGCCGAAGTGTCTTTCTCGAAGGTACTGATCTCTTAACGGCTCCTCAGATAGAGATGATAAGTGTGGCATAAAGATGCACTGTGTGAACGTGTGTGAATGGCAACGACTGTATTATGAAGCTCTTATATGGTGGTCATCAAGACTAGAGAAGCCCTTTATAAATACAGACCCTTTACTATTCACAAGCATCACCTAAAAGTTAGAGTGCATTAGAGAATGACTTTAGTAATCCGGATGGAACAATAGAGAAAGGGCATGTGAAGGGCACCTACGCCACAATGCACACTGCCTGCAGACAAGCCAACACCTCTAAAACACACATACACACACACTCTTGAAAATCCACTTCATGCCTGTGTAACCATCCAGATGCCCAGCTGGGAGCCTGCCGATCTGGCTGCCAAAAACAGTCTGACTGGTAACAGCATCAGTGGGGCTACTCCTTGTCCCATCTACATTAAACCCACCCCGACCGGGAGTGCCAAATCCATGTCAAGGCTTGGACCATTACTTTTACTTTCCACCTTCTTTACTCCCAGCCTCAGCAGGCTCCTTGTAACATGGCTGAACAGGCAGGCTGTGTAACCTTAAAACAAGCAGCCATTTGGAATAGAAAGGAAAGTGGGGATGACACATGTAGGCAGCAGTCTCGGTCGGACTAGGAGGATGGATGGGTGGATGGATGGGATATGGAAGAAGTGGGAAAAGGGCGAACTAAGGAACCCAGGAAATATTCTGACTCTGACATATAGATGACGACATGAGCTTGCTTAGCCTCTGGAGAAAAGAAAGAGAAATGCCTAAAAATACTAAGCACAAAATATACAAAGAAAACAAACGTACACCGCAAATTCAATTTGCCATTGTCCTATCCAAGGTGTCAGGAGAAATCTCAAATATATATCTACAATGTTGGACAGGTAACACTAAAAATATTCGCAGAAAGGGTGAAGTGACCCATGAATTTCATACAGACAGGGACAAGGTATACAGTACTCACACAGAGGAGAGGTGAATTTTTGAAAAACATTGCTGGTCATATCACAGAGATAAAATCAATATTTCTCATATTCTCTAATCATTTTTAAAGCATATCCTAAATTACATTGTGATCGTGCATACTGACTACCAATTTGAAAATTCCATTTATAATGACAATAAAAGGAAGCACAAAGATAGGAGTCATGGAGCTACCCCACAAAAACAAAGAGGAGTTTCTCAGCGGTACATCAGATCCTTGTCACAGTAAATTTGGATCATGGCTGGAAAGGCTTTGCCCCTTTGAGGCCTTGCTGGGCAGGAAATCCTGTGCCAGGGATTGGAACAGCAGGCGTGAGAGGGCCTGTAAGGGGAGGGTGGCACTATATCACTAGCAGCAAGGCAGGGAATGACCCCAACCCTGTAGCATGGGTTTGGGTTAATGAGAGACCTGACTGTAACCACCGGGGGGGGATTATAACGATTGGGCTAGAAACTGCAAAGAGGAGAGGAGGAAAAATGGAGGCAGATTTGAAATGTAAGGGGATGAGATCAAAAATCAAATCAAATTCCCTCAAATATCTCCTCATTTTCACCTTCCACTTATTATCCACTGAGGATTCTGACAGACTGACGACGTGAAGAGAAAAGAACGGGACAGAGAGTTGGAGACAATACAAGATGTGAAACCTCAAACCGCTTTTAAATGCTGTTGGTTTGTGATCTTAATATTTCACCTACAACCTGCATGTCTCAAACTCTAAGGTAACTACTCAGACTGTTGATTCAATTTTAAATTACTTAAGTGATTGTGGTGAAAGATACCATAACTGTTAGGGCTTTAAATGTCTTCTTTGCCTGACAAAGCATGCTAAACCTTAAGATATTCAACTTTCAACAAAACAAAGCAGAGTAATCCAGTAAACCTTGAAATTAACAGTTCAGCCATCACAAATGGTGAATGTTCTTTCATCCTGAAATATGAACCATTAACACACAATACACTGCAAAGATTTCCTTTGGAGCTTTTATGAAATTTCAACTCCCAAAGTACGGAATAGAACAGAGCAAAGGGAGGCACAGAGACTGGCAGGCTTTATTGGAGAGAGAACATCTCCATATTTATTTATATCATCAGCCCTGTGGCCTAAATATTTAGCAAAGAGCCTGCTTCAAAAGAGGGCCTCAAAAGCAAGGCCCAACCCAAGGCTATTACTCACACTGCTCATTAAAATGAGACCGACCTGCACGGGACATGGAGGGTGATTGAGCAGGGGGAAAAAAGTGAGAGCTCACTTTGACGTTGTGTGAATTTCTCCTAAGATAGACTATAACATCAATTGTTTTTTCCCATGTGGAATGTCTCACCTACAGACAACTAAAAAAGAGAATAATGAGGCTCCTATGATCTCAGTTAGCATTGAGTGGTGGTGTGCTGCAGCACTGCATTGATCATGATGGTGTAGGATCCTTGGGTAAATAAATAGCTTTGACTGACTGGAGGGGTTTCTAACGAGGACGGGGGAGATGGGGAATGACACCTTGATGCAGATCTATATTCCGTTTATGACAGAGGTGATTAGGCTGGTCCCTGATTCTATGCAAGTTAGGTCACTGACTTTGTTGTAAACCTATGAACTTTTCTGAATTCATAGGCACTCTTTGTCCTTAAGCGTGTGTTTTATTTATTTATTTTTACACTAAATGTATATTGTGAATGATATAAACACTTAAGTGTGCAATTCACTAACATGCAGCCTTGTTGAAATATTGCATCCACCTGGGGTTGCAGTGTTAATGCCCTTTTCTGGGCCATGTGTCTAGAATGCAGCCTATGCCTTTTATCATTGTGCCTCTCATACTTCCTTCTCTTTCCTTGTCCCATTAGGCCATAGCGGTGCCTTGACTTCCGCCTTTCCTTTCTGTAATTACCTTCTCTATCCTTTCATTTTAGTTTTCTTCATTCCTGTCTCACTCTCATCTGTCTCCCTTCTTCGCTTTCTTCTTCCCTGGCCCCAGAAAACTCATACATATACATGTCATCTCTCCCAGAGAGTGCCAAATGCGTTAAGCACAGCTTGGAAATTAATGGCCCCTGAGCAATGCAGCGGCCCCAGCAACATCACCAGCACTCTTTGGCTGAGGCGGTGGGGAGACTGTCAGATAGAAAAGGATGTGATTGTGTACGTACATGTTTTAGCGAAAAAAGGGATTAAAGACAAAAATAAGACATCCAGCATTTAAGACAAAGGCAAGCTCTACATTTTTGGAAACAAACACAACAAATTAAATCATATTACTATTAAAGATGAGAGCACAGTGTAGATCTAATTATTCCTGCGATCATATTGTTCACAATTTTTTAATTATCCAATGAGGACGTTGCAGCAAAACTAATCCAGATAGGAGAAGCCATGAAGCTAAAAATAGCTCCTTTTGCTGCAGTTCCTTGCAGATGCACAGGATAGATCACCCAAATTGGATGTGTCAGAAAACATCAGCTACCATGAGTGAGCATCAGAGGTAATACATATAGCCATCCATTCGCCAGGGATCCCATGTCACTTTTCTGTATCACTGCGTTGCGTTTACAAAGTCTTGTCAAAGAGAAATTGGTGCTAAAAACAGAATCGAACATGGCGTACACATATTCCCATTGTGACAGGGACTTCAGTGAAAACCTGAATGAAACTGAGGCAGACACTTCCTGGATTCTCACAAATACTGTAAAAGCTCCAGTGTCACATGACAGCATTTACGAATGGCAGAAGGACCACAGGGGGTTAGTGAGTGCTTCAGATGTGAAGATTGAAAGAAAAAACTAACCTCAGAGACTGAACTCACTAGAAACATCAAAGATATTACACTTGAAACAGCCTTTGATTGTGACAACATTATAGTGCTGATATAACATGTATGGAGGATGCTGGGACAGCTACCAGTTCACAGCTACTCATTGCCAATGCCAGTTTCTTTTAATGATGATCCTGTCCTTAACTTAGTAGTTTTTGTTCCATTAACCTATCAATATCATAGTCATACATGCAGACGACTGATCAGAAAACACTAAAGCTTTTAATAAGGCAATAACACATTGGAGAACAAGTTTAACTGTCTCTTTCATTCACTACTAGACTTTTGGTTTAGTTTAAAACTTATCATATACATATTTCTATCCAGGGTGACATTGTCCACACAAACAAAATGCCTGAGTCAGTTTTCTCAATTTTATGTTTAATCTACCACTCAAGCCTTCTGATTTATGCTATGTCTCCTTAAAAACAAATAATAAATAAGCTAAAGCAGCTGGACAAACAATGTGTGAGATGATTTTGCATACAAATGAAAAAACAAAGACAAGCCACACGGTGGAAAGCCTTCACAGAGTCCATAAGAAGCGAGAGATGGACATGTGATGAAATAAACATTGCACTTATGAAATATGCAATATGGTCTAATGTGAGTTTCTACGGATGTGTGAAATATGCTCATTGAGTCAGGCAGCATGGTGCATCAGACTAAGGTGCTCCTTCTTTTTGTTTGCTCCACCAACTTTGTCTATGTTCTTTCAAAACACGCACGCCACGCACGCACGCCACGCACGCACGCCACACACACACGCACGCACACACACACCGCCCCCATTTGATTTTCCCGACTGTGTCTGAAATAACAAAGAGTGATGGCAAAACAGATTTCAATGAAAGGAAAGTCTTTTCTGAGTGAATCAGTGTCCATAAGAACTATTACTCCTTCCCAGGCTCCTCTGCATTTCCCCAGAGATTTCTGAATCTATCGAGCTGTACTGAGACCATGGTGCTTTCATTTAAACGTTATACAGGAGATTAATGCAGTAAAGATGACTTCCTCTCCATCACAGACTTTTTTCTTTACCTTCCATCCCTGAAATTCCCTTGGCGGTGCCTCTATTTCAAACACTGGGTTCAGCTTCCTTCTTTCTGTTTTGTGACATCTCATTTTTTCCCTTAGTCTCTGTTTCTCTCCTTCTTCCAAATCTTATCTCAATTTTTTCTGATTTTATTCATCTCTCACTGAACCTTAGAAAAGCAATAAAGGAATAGGTATGATCCAAATAGGCAACAAGTAGACATTGAAGGATAAACTTCAAAACACTTTTCTATCTAACATGCGCACACACATGCACCCATCTCGTCCCCAGCCAGCCCCAAAAGCCACCGTCCAAATAGGTCTGTGTGTGTGGCATAGAGATAGCAGCGACCAAAACACAGCGAGCTCTGTTTAAGCTATCCCGAGACCAATAAACCCTCTATTCTTTTCCCTCAAAGGTGATAATTGCTGTTATTAAATCATTAAAACTGGAACTTTAAACCATTAGACCCAGTTAGACAAAGATGCACCAATGAGCAGTTCCTCATATTTGGAGGTTGTACGCAACTTGCCCATTCAAAAAATACATTTTTGTCTGCCTGATGCCAAGAGAGTGAATGTTAAACATCACTGGCATAAATTTAAAAAGTTGCCATTATCAGGAGTTAACAGTGTCACAAAAACACTGGCAAAGAGAATTAACCAGGCCTGTTTTCTGTTGTGTCCATTTGGCCGGCCAAATATATGACAATAATACACATGTGCTATATAGCTGTTTGTATAGATAAGAGAGGTTTAGACAAAGTGCAGCATGTGATGACTGCCTTACAGAGGCAGGCGCACACACACACACACACACACACACACACACACACACAGAACCATCAGTTATTAATGTAAAATACTACATCATTAATTTTACCGTGAAGTGATAATGGCTGTGTGACTTAGGAATCACATTCATACATAAAAAGAATCCTAGCTTCTAAGAAACATGCCACACACTCCCACCTCACACACACATCTGACAGGTTTCATGCTGCGAACGTCAGCATTGTGTCGAAGGGAGAGCCTCTTCTTGGTGGTAAGAGGATTGGCTGGCTAAAGACCAGTGACTTTGAAGGCTGCAGACGCCCTGAGGGGGGCTTCAGAAAGAAAGAGAGGGCCAAGTCAGTGGAGCAGCGAAGCTGAGAAAGAACCTGAACTGGATTTAATAATTGTCCCTTCATCTAAAGGCTGATATCCAACACAGCAGTGGAACGTCAGCTAGTTTACGTGCGGAGTTAAATTTTATCTGTAGGCAAGGCCTTTGCCTTGATCCATTCACAATAGAGGGTTATTGTTCTTTTTCCCCAGCGTGTGCAGAGCTACAGCATATTCCCACCATGTTTTCATGTCTTTTAAGACTTTTAAATGGCTGCAGGAAGGCTTCTCTTTGTCTCTCTTACAATACGAGAATTATCCAGGCAAGCCCTTCACCTTCAGGTGACCAGCGTCAGCACAGGGATGGCATTTAATGTTAATAGAAAACTGAGTTGATATGCTGTACATTTTTGTGACTTTTTGCAGTGTGAAGTTCAAAAGACGGAATGAGGACAAAGGATTGGAGAGAGGAAGGGGTGTAGGACAAAAAAGAACTGGAGCTGTGCAGTGGTCAGAATTAGAAACTCTTCCTTCAAGTGCTTCAAATGGATTAACTGGACTATTTAATTGTTCAGTAATGAGTATATTTTATACTATATATTAAAAGTATACACTTTCTGTTCTGTCTCACACATAGATTTCCTCCTGCGCAGTTTATAACATCAAACTTAAACTGATTCTCTCATCAGCAGTTGCCGAGCTCAGGAGTTCCTGCAGATGGGTGCTTAGTGCAGCCAAGCATTGCAGGCATAACACAGACCCCCTCCCACAGGAGTGCTGAACCATCCCTTCACACTAGGCACAGTTTAACTAACATCTTTCTCTCCCAGCAACATGCATATACACAGGGAGCTGCTGTATTTGAATGCAATGTGTCTCTCAGCTTGTAACCTACTTTACTTGTGTAGGTTACAAGCAGATGATAGATGATATTTACTTTCTCATGATATGTTGCATCAGAATGGCAGAAATCATTTTAACTAGTTGGACTATAAGCACTTTGTGGATAATTTTTCCTGTCCTCTAAAAGCACAGCCGTTACCCACCACTGTCTATTCTGCACAAACAGCAAATTCCAACTGAACATAGGTGATCCTGTTATTGTCACTAGCTGATGTCAAGGTGAGGTGGGCACATTTGCTCTCTTCAGAAGAAAGAAGGCACCACACGATTTTGAATAAAACAAATATGATGTAAATCAGAAAATAAATATGCTGTCTATGAATAAATACTGATGATTCGATGAAAACCCTTGGGCCCATTCTGTCCAAATCTATCCATGTAAGCAAGCCATTCCCACTTCTACATATTAATAATTCACCATAAATAAGAAACATGAATCCTTGTACTATGCATTAAGGCTTGATGTCTCTGCAGAACAGCATTAGCCATTAAATGTAGCTTTCAGCACCCCGGCTCTGTGTGTTCCCCATCTCCCCCACAACCTTCCTGTTCCATATGGTTATATCCATCAACTACCTTGCCATCGATCAGCCTTGGCGTTACTTTCTTCTATGTCTGCTCGCTAGGTTGAGCTCATAAAACATCCAAGACATTATTGTGCATTAGACAATAAAGATGTGCTGCAGGGAAAATCCATTAGCTTCTATAGAGAGAGGTAGCATGAATAGAGATGTCTAAGGTCTTGACTGAGATGATCCATCGAGCTCTCTTGGGCTGACGTGCAACAGCTCTTGTGTTTAAGGTGAGTGAACACATGTTACAATGGGAGCAGACTTTCCCAGGGCGAATTTGCATAATGATGTACGGAAATAACGTCATTAACAAGGAGGCGACTCAGTTTAGTCTCACGCTCTCCCTCTTTCTCACACACACACACACACACACACACACACACACACACACACACTTATATTTACTCTATGTCACCTTGCAAGTGGTGAGTCTTCAGGTTGCATAAAGCTGGCTCAAAAAGCACAACATCTTGACCATTAGAGAATAGACTGCCACTGAAACCTGGATCCTAACATTCTATTAAGACACACAGAGGACAAAGCCCTTCTTTTGTCTCTCTCCAAAGTTCGTCTCATAGCTTACCCTTGACTCCAAACTGCGGTGCTAAAGAAAATGTAGAATGGCAACTAGAAAACTAGTAGCTATATTTCTGTGAAAAGTGCTAAGGATATTCATACTCACCAGAGGATAAATCATAGTATCCTCCTGTAAATTACCAATATGTTTACTGATCCCACCCATTCTAACCAGAGGCTCAAGCCCTTTCCACTCTGAACTCTAGCGCCACTCTCAGAACAAGTTATGTAACAATCTAGCTGGCAAAGGGCCACAACATTTGTTGAACACAATCTGATTAAGAAAGAAATTCATTTTAATTACATTGCAGTCTATAGCACTTCTTATCATGCTACTGTTGAGATCATGGGAATATTTTGCAAAACTGCATATTTCCAGTTCTAATTAGGCAGGCCTGCAGACTTTTTGATCTGTTGAACATTCATTTAAGCAGGGTCAGTCAGCTGAGTATGAATACTCTATTACAGCTATACTCTGGCATTCATAGAATTCTAGTGGGAATTGCACAGAAAGAGCAGAGTCTGCTAATGCTAGTCACTTCACATATGCACTGCAACAGTTGGTTGCCTCTGTCCGCAAAGATAACATCGGTATTCTTCCTTCTCTGTCACAGCCAAGCATCTCCAACCTCAGGTTACTGCCTGCGCCCACTCACTTCCTCTGTCAACTCTCATTCATTCTCATTCCACCATGTTATTTTCTGCACATTTCTCATTCAGGGTTTCACTAACTTCTGCCAGATTCCCATGCCTTTGGCTCCCTTCTTCCTCCTCTCTGCCAGTGTTTCAGCTACACTATAATCTCCGGCTAATGTATGTTCTTCTCTAACGCACAGGCTGGTCTCTAGAGGAGTACGCTATAAGGCAGAAGGACACCATACCCATTATCATGGTTGCTTATGTCTTTTTTATGGCTGAGGATATATACTTCTTTTCTTTTTGCTCTCTCTCTCATTAGGGTTAGTATTTGCTGTATGTTTTAACTGATGAATCAGTGTCACTACTGCTGAATAAAATTCTTAACAAATCTGATCCGTCTCTTAATTACATAAGTAGCTGCAGGCCATCAAATCAAATACATATACACTCTCACACTGTATATGTATGTATGTATTAAAATTAATGAACTGCGTGTCCTTCAGGAGTATGTCGGCTTGAAGAGCGTTCCTGCCATGAGGCACCCCTTCAAAGTAGCTTTCTTTTTTCTGATCACTATGTACAGAGTATATGTTCCCTTTTCATGTTGTTCCCCTAACTCTGACCTCTTTACCCACCCATTCCATCTGATGTGTCCTTTCTCGTCACAACCTCATCTGTTTCCCAGTGGCACCTCTCATCAATCTCAGTGGTCACTGTGCCCATCAGTCCAGACATGCCATCACTCTTCATCTGAGTCAGAGGGTTACCTCTGTGAGCTGCCTAACTAACCCCATAACTGGCTGGACTGGCCTTGGTCTAAGACCCTCCATCACTCCATAGTTGTCTCCTCTGGTTTGTAGTTCTGCAGTTATACCTGTGGTGACCAGAAGTAGTCCTCATCTCTGCTCATACAACACTTTAAACACTAACATGTTTTAAATGGGATTTGTCAAGATTATTGTAATGCAATAATAAATCAGTAGAAGATAACAAAAAATAAAAAATTCAAAAAGTTATATAGAAGTTGCCGGTTATCAAGCTACATTAGGTGATCCCCATCTACCTCCATACTGTTTAGGATTGAACTAAGGCTTTAACTGCTCTGTCAAGACCAAGGTCATGCAGAAATGGACAAGGTTTTATCTAAACTGGGTGGACAAACAATAGACGTGACCTGGTGGTTGAAGAAAATCAGCCTCTTGACTGAGCAGGATCTTGCACTAAATACAAAACTCAAAGCAGTGTGGCTAATATCCAACAGTGTCAGGATTTCAGCAAAGCCTCCTCTGCATTTTTTGCAAGGCTACAGCTTGGGAAGCATAAGGTTAGTACTTTTCTGAATCTAAGCTTTGTTACAGGTGCCAACTGTATAAGTGATTAAATATTTTCCATCTCCACCAAAACACTGAGCTTTTGCAATGTGTGTCTCAATATTTGCTGGAGGTAAAATATTGTTAATCTGTGGAAGTGTATTGCATTCATCTTAATTAATGATTTAATTATCAGAGATGAAGCTTTTTAAAGGGAAGTTATCTTGTTAATGTTTTTATAAAATAAAAATATTCTGTATAATCCAGTAGGAGCTCTCACTTTCCTGGGAGCAAACATGTCACGCCTGTTTAGTTTAATACGGTTTTATTTTGGTCTGGGTTTGAGACATTTGGAGCTACTGGTGTCTTTAAGTGTCTTAATCCTGTTGACACTTGTAACCATACAGCACTGTTAGAGGGTTGCTTATCAGGGTTGGAAGGGTATACAGGACCAACCATAGTTTACGTGCCAGTGAAAGCTTCTTGCGGGATTATGAGGTATGATTTTTCTTCTTCTTGTTAAATTAAAAAAACAGCCCTGTTTTTCTGAATTAACAAAACAATTAAGTCGTTAATTCAGAAAAACTGAGCAGTTTTGTTTCAAGAATGCATTACGCTTCTGTATAATTGAACTAAAGAGAAAATTAGCTCTCAAATTTTCCTTCAGATCATAAATCAATAACCACTAATCTAACTAATAAACTCTTGTCCAGAAACATTTTAAGTAAAATAAAGCACAATCTATATTCCACACAGTTGCTTGCAAGAAATAAGTCAAACGTTTTTAGGTCCTGCAACTTACTGACCTTAACATCCCAATGAGCTAACCACAGTTTCTCAGTACTGGTCGAGAATACTCATTTCTACTGTATAATTGCACATTGTTCAGTGCTTGCTGCCACCGCAGCTCCTGTTGTTGTGACTTTAAATGCAGGTGCATCAGAGCAGGTGTGCACCCGCTGTGCGTGCACTGTTTGCTAACAAGAACAGACACGGATGCATAATTCTGTTCCTGTGCTATGAATACCTTTGTGTGTTTGTACAGTACATGCTCAAACAGCCAGGCCCAGTGACTGTATAATTCAGACTACAGGATACCCGGGGGTGCAGCCCTCTCTCCTCGCTTGGTTACTCAATGGAAAAAAGGGAAATATACCTCAGATCCAGCGGCAGCGAGGAAACAAATTGAGCTAAAAGGTCAATCACCCCCTAACCCCCCCACCTAACTTTAATTAAGAAATGAGTTGAAAATGCCAGGGATGCAGAGGCTATGAAAATATCACGCCATGAAGTTGCTTCTTCCTTGCTATTCAATGTTAATTTGGTACCATTTAATAGACCATTGAATGGACATGAATCATTAGCTGATACTCCAAGGCTTTGCTCTTCTGTTCATGGAATGGCTCTCATGTGCTAATACATTTTAGGTCCTTGTCCTTGTGGATGACATCAGCTCTGGTGTATATTACATTGATCTGTTCTGTGAGGGCAAAAATCAACTCTCAAGTCAGATCAAATAAAATTAATAATTGAGGTCAACATGGTAAATTTTGAGTGTGTGCGCACAGACCCCAGACTTTGCACAAACATCCATGCTTCTGAATTGACTTTGGGAAAGAAAAAGTGTGTGAACACGGTGCTTGCCAAAAAGGAAATCTCTGAGCTATACTGAGACACAGCCATTAGTGAGATTGGCAATGCTCTCTCATACTGAAGCTATCCCCTCCAAACGTCCACACATTTTATTCGTCCTTCCCTCACTTCAAGTAGCTAGGCCTCTGTCAACTTGCATCTAAATTAACAGCAGGAGAAACAGTTATGCTTTTATTGGACAAACATAACAATGCAACCTAATCAGTCTGAGCTGGACTAAAGGGGGGGAGAGGCAGAGGACAAAAAACAAAAGACAAAACACAAGTGATGGAATTGCATTAGCTATAACGATGGGACCAGAATATAAAGATAAAGCCTCCTTGTTGCAGCGGATTGAGAGAGACAGAAAAGATGGAAGATGGAGGATGAAACTAGAAGGATAAAGAAAAATGAGGAGGGAGGAAATAAGGGGGTGAGGAGGAGAAGGTATTGTGAGAGGGAATCTAAGGATATCAGGGGCATGTGGCATGAAGGAGTGCAGGCCGGATGGCAGAGCAGAGGAATAAAAATGAGGGAGTGGGAGAGGGGAAAGCAGATGTCTGATTCACTGACTCATCCTCATGCACCGGCATCGAGCATCACAAAGCCAGTAAGACAGAGAAAAAAGGAATAAAAGCCACAGAGACGTAGGTATATCAAGGTAAAAAGGTGATCTGAAACTGAAGAAAGGAAGACAATGGAAACTGCAAAAAGCAAGAGTAGAGGTGTGCAGAGCACTGTAGAAGGATGTGGAGATGCAGTGATTTCTGCAGAGTCTGTGCTGGGACTGGAGTGGCTTGTTGCATCAGATAATACAGATATCAGGAATGACCAACTGTAACCCACAACCCCAACTCAATAGAATATGTCCCATCTTTGTATATTCAACAATTTTGACATGGGTTTACATGGAATGTTCATTTTAAACAAGTGGTTGGAGCGATTTCTGAAATGATAGACAGATTAGGAGACTGCGTGGTGCAGTAAAAAAACTAGACTGTTTTTCAACACAATTACGGAACAATAGTGGCTGCAGGCCCCTTTCACAAATTAATATAAAAAGACATTGCGTGTCCTTTAAAATGAATGAAATTGTATTTTGCTTCCAATTGTCTATTGTATATTACAAGGCACAGTAATGCAGCCCAGGGGCTTGTTCAGTGGGTTTTAAACTAGGCCTCCATGGGCTCTGGTTCTCTTCACTGTGCCTCCACAGTTACTGCCCCGCTCTACTCCACCAAGGGGACTGCCCCAGGGGAGCCAATTAAGAGCGTCCGCTGTGGCGGTGACAGCTGCTCCAGCAGCAAGCTCTGAAAGCCTCCTAGCTCCACATCACTGATGGAGAAATACTGTAGAACTGGCCAGGAACGGAGGGGATGGAAGAGAGAGAGTCAGGAGGGGAGAAAGGATCAATGAGGACCAGCGGTCACCCTGAAAGCATTAAGAGATCACGACATGTTTGAGAGGGTCCCCTCATGGGGAGTGACATCAGGTTGTGCCCACTCAGTTTTCTCTACCCTTACTTAGAGTCACCTCAATGCTCTTTTTAAAGACAGCTGGACTCATTCATTAAGATCAGGTGTCTCCTGGAAGGCTGGTTTGATTTGATTGTGCTGTGTGTTTAAACTTCATATAAGACTAAATCATCTCATTTAATATAAATGTTTGCTATTCAAATGTTTTTTTAGGAACTTTTAAAAACACATGAGTTTAGTGTTTTTTATTTACCTTAATTCTGGCCTTGTCTAACAGACCTGTAAATCCCACCGGTTGTTCCAAACAATGTGTGCGCTCTTTCTATCCTTAATATCCTCCTATTCGAGTCTCTAACTCGTTCTCATATTGTCATCTTCCTGTCAAAGACAGGGGGAGAGCACTGCGGTAAGGAAAGTGAGAGTAAGCAGTATGTTTTTAGAACAACAATTTTACTGAATCAGGGGAAGTTTTTAATTGGGGCCTCTGAGATAACGCTTATGAGGCAGATCACCAGCAGGGCTGATGGTGGTGCACTGATTATGAATTCCAAGATGCATTCTTATGCTTCTATTTGCATAACGTAGCAAATGAATCAAAATGCTGCTTTTTTTTTACCTTCAGGTGTTTGCCTGAAAGAACCTTGGTGTTCTGTGAAGTACAGGACTCAGGGTGATAACGTCACTTCTTTTTTGTTTTCCAAGAGGAGGTTAAGAGGAAGGTTCTACCACTTTTTCCTCCAGATTCCCATCTGCCTTCTATTCCCCCTCGTTGATTGCTTAATGCAAGAGAAAGTTGCATCACAGTTAGTGATTAAGAGCTATGAATTAAAGAGGGGGATTCGCATATTTTCTACTCAGTTTTTCTTCTGACAGCGGCTATTTTCTAGAAAGTTCTGACAGCAGTATCCAGCCTTGATGCTGGCTTCAGAGTCAGTCACAACGGCTGCTAAATGTGGGCGGGCAATCCAGAGTCCCCTGTGTCATGTTCCAGGAACAAGCAGCCATGTTATAGCAAAAAGTACTTCCTGATACAGGAAAGAATATAAGCTCACAGTCTGCATTAAGTTTAAGATTATGGAAGATGCGTGTAATCTAATTATTACATCATACTTATTGGCTGCAGGTACCTTATACTCTATAGGACACTGTATAAGTGCATGTCCAGGAAGATAACTGATCGTTAGAATGACTGACCTGCACCGAAAACACGTCTCACCACAACGACCGGTCTGTGCAAATACATTACCCAGCACTATTTATAGCATTACATATTAACATATTTGCATATTACAAGTGGGTAGGAGATTAAAACATAATGGACATAATGAAAAGTAATAGTCAAGCAAAAAATAATTTCCTATAAAGTAGCCTAATTGAGTCTTTAAAGAACACTCGTGGCTTTCAACTCTTCATGCCCTCCAATTACTGACATGGAACACAATACAACTTCGACAACATCGATATGACATCACTAGGATCATTCTTTCAGGGTTGACATCTTTACTGATACACTAGTTTTACAGTCTGACACACTGACAGTCTAAAATCAATCACAATGTGCACATAGATTTTCAATTGCAAAATGTAATTTCTCTAAACCAGTCTGTGCGGCACTCAAAGTTATTAAAGTTCTCTTTTTCTCTGTGTTACCAAACCTTAACCTCATGTGTGGACCATTTTGGTCAGTGACTACAGCAAAACAGACTAACCTGTCCAATGGTGTTCAAGCAACATTTATATAAATACTGTTTTGCAAAGTTTGGTACAAAGGAGTTTTCAATAATAGTTCTGAAGCGAAACCCTGCAAACACTTTGATTTTTGATGAAAAAATCTGTTGTCTTAAGGCTTGTCTACTGCATAAGATGTCCTTGAGTCTTAAGTAAATGTGGTGAAAAGATCATCAGATATCTCTTTCACACCTGTAACAAGGTATTTGTTCCCTGCAAGCATGCACGGCTTAATTCATAATCAAATAGTAATAAGACACAGCCAGAGTGGAGTGGATATTCTCCTGCCAATCAAACCCTCAGCTTCATCTGTTTGTTTGGAGTGAAAGTCACCTTTCCAGATGACTGGACGCCAGCCCCTCTGCCACTCACACACAAATACACTGTTTACACGCACACACACATATGTATTATAGATAACTGTGTACACACCTCCCACTCAGTGCCTTGTGAGGAACCTTCTGTCAGTTTCCACTCATCAAAAGGTATTGAGATGACATTTAGCACAGCAGTTCTAAACACAAACAATGTAATGTGTGTCGCATGACTCTCTAATGAGCTTGGCAACAGATTCTATTTCACAAATTGTACTAACGCGCAGAGCCACAGCTGCACACTAACCCACGCACTGCAAGTATTTGCTTTTCTTCACCTCCCAGCTTCTTCCACAGCGCATGCATTTTGGTATACTTGGTATATTTACTCTTTTTTGTGTAGTAATACACAAAGACAAAGTGACTGCTAAAAGAAGTCCCCAGTCCCTATGCAGCCATCTTAAGTTGGGCTGGACATCCACTGTCCAAAGCCACAACCTCATATCACCTCGCCTTTCCTGTCAGATTTGACAACCTTCTGGCAGCTTCCTTTGAAAGAGAGCTTCTGTCATATCTGACATTCGCAACCATTATACAGCAGCAATGCCTTTGTCGCTAGTCAAGACAAGGTCCCCCGCCCCCAAAAGAAAATAAGCCGCAAAAGCATTTGAATGACAAGACAGCTAAATGAATGGTGAGAGAGGGGAAGAATGGAGGGAGTTGTATAAAACGGAAAGCCAAAGTTGATGGTCAGCTCTGACAGGTAAATTACAGAGGGGACAAAGTGGTTGAGCTGGCTGTGTGGTTCTCTTCACTTGGTAATTAACTTCTGGCACCCATAGTCATGTATGCAAACTGCCTGACCCATCTGGAAAACATCATAATTTTGCTGGGTAATCAAACATACCGACATCACCACTGTACTATTTAGAGAACTGTCATATGGATACAGACGTCCTTTGGTGCCATCTTGAGAGATTTGCATAGGGCTCCATGGTCACATTTGCTGTCATTGTTTCTTATTTCACATGGCAACAGTAGGGAAGGTGGTCCAATATGGCAACAGAAGCACTGGGAGGAAAAACAATAGAATCAAAAGTGTGCCTTGGTGATTCACTGGATAAAGGCACATATTCGGTATTCATGATATTGATGCTGGTTCTTGACCTCAGTACTGTTTCTTGTAAAAAAAAAAAAAAGCAGAGTTGCCATTAAAATTCCTGCAGCGATTCTATTTACAACAAAAATATTGAAATGTTTGCGGGTGAAATAGCAGTCCCCTTTAGGGAGGGAGGTCAGCTAACCAAAGGTGAAAGGTTAAAACGGGTGACATACTGAGAGAGGAAGCACTGGACACTCTGCTCCTCCTCTGAGCCTGTTGACAGTCTGATTAATACATGTGGCAGATCAGAGAGTAAGAATGTATAAAGGATACCAATCCTTTCTTTACTTCCCTCTTGTGTGCTGCCTGTCAACGCACCAGACATTAATCAAGGACGAAAAGAATTGTTTCCTCTCCACAGCATGGCACAAAAAATAAAACTTCATTTGCGTCTAAGGCGAAGGGAAGGGTAATGTTGCATGACATTCTCTTCATATCACCGAGCTAGAGGTCACCTCCTGGCACTGAGAGAGGGAGAAAAATAACGCTTTCCATCTCTCACCTGCTCGCCCACTGTGCCTGCATTCATCAATCCATTCCCCCTCTCTGTGCTGCTGTCCTTCCATCTATTTGGCCTTGTGTGACACACACAGTAACAGTGTACTCATAACACATGTCACTGCGCATGGTCGGTACTTTGATAATGACATGAACGAACCAACATCATCTTCCAATGTTACTGTTAGTAACAAATGGACTGCATGTCAGACATAAACATATCAGAGCTCTCATTTCACTACCCAGCATGCTTTGGCGGTGTTACAATTACTCCTGAGCTTTGACGCCAGAAAAATATTCTGTGCATTTACACAATATAATGACTTAAAAAATGTGATGAACATTTTTAAAGTTTCTACAGAAAATCACACAATAAATAGGATTTCTTGAGCTATTTGTAGGAGCGGACATGATTAGCAATTTATTTTGAGTGAGTGAGTGTGCACTGGAGATACATTTACATTTGCGCCAATCAAATAAGTCATAACAGATTAGTAGGATACAGTGCATTTACAGTCTCCCCACATCATCTTCTTACTTTCAGCTTCTGTGAATCACTGACAGCTCAGTAAAAAATAGCTGTGGAATCCCACATCTTGCGTCTGTGTGTTAGGATTGAAATCGTTTCCAAAAATAATACAGTGGGCTGTTGTAACAGCCTTGTAAGAACAGTAATTAAATTTTCAGTGAGTATCCGAATGAGAACAAAAAGGTTTAAATGTTCTCGTTTAAGATAGTAAAATGGTGCATCCACTATCTTCCGCTTTACCTTTACCAGAACCCAACATTAATCTTGTTAATAACTCTTGAACAGCTTTGACCTTTTGATCCCTAAAGTACAGCCTACAGACAATAGCCTCTACCTGTGATTGAAATACAGTCGATACTTGCAGAGCTTTATGTTTTTCTGCACTGTATTAGAGACCACAGAGCAGCTCCAGAAAGGAATACAGGGGCTTTGAATGGTGGGAGGAACTGACAAAGCAAGACGGATGACTGACAGTTAGGGAGCACAGACTCTCACCGGGGGAAATGATTCAAGTCAAGTGCGGTACTGGGAACTCCACCTTTGCATAAAGCCAAGCACACAAGATGGCTATATATCACTCAGGCTACTGAGTACAAACACTTACTCTATCTGGCCCTCGATAATGGGAAGGTAAGAAATGGAAATTAGAAAGAAAAAGAATCCCAAAACAACACTAAGTCATTGGAAAATAGATCAAGGCTCATGAACATAAGTTGACACAGTTGTTTCAAATGCAGACAGACGCACACATGGAGACACAAGTAGATGACGGAGGGTCAAACATGTTCAATGGCAGCTGAGAAATTGTGTCCAGCTGAGGCCAGTTTATGTGACAGGATGTAATTAACTTTGTGCCAACCATCTATCTACCTTGAGCTAGAAATGTCTGGCTACTGTGCATGTTAAGTGTCGGTTGGTAATTCCTCAAATGCCAAATGACTTTTGCTGCTTCCCCAAATGAGTCTTGTTGCAATTTGTTTGTCTCTGATAATAATATAATTATTGTGCTGTGAGTGGGCCAAATGCAAGGCCCACTCACAGCACAATAATACTTGTCCCTGTAGGATTTAGTTTCAGGTTGACAGTTAGTTGTAATCTAAACCAGTTTTGTGGGTAAACCTATTCTTCTATCCAAGCTGAAAGGGTCAGGACTGCTTGTGTACAACAGCTATTAGGCACACTGATGAATATGTAGATACTGTGGCTCTCCACTAACTCAAGGTTTTCAGGGCAAAAGATAGAAATAAGCCTGAATTACTCTGAAGAGTCAAATCAAGTGTGAATTCTCAGTATTTAGGAGGAGTGTTTGATGCCAATTTCAATCTATGTGGCTAAAGGGGCCATTTAGTCCTGCAGGGTAAACAAAGAAGCAGATGAAATGTTATGTTTCTCCCTGTAAATGTTTCAGGACGACATTCTACACCTAGCAACGCAGTTTAAAATGGGAGAGTCTAGGGAAACAATCCATTTTCAAATTCTCTGCCAGACAGAGCCTCTTAGCCCGCCCACGCACCTTGCCATTGGCGGTCAATAATCTGCCCAATGAGGAAACATTACTTACACAAACTGGCATGTGGAAGAAGAGAGGGAGGTGGACAGTGTGAAACTTGTAAGGGATGGGCAACTGAGTGATTTGCCTTACATACAAGCCATGAGATAAGCCTCTGGGTTTCCCCCATGGAAGATAAAGGCCCCCACATTACAGTTATCACAGACAGATTATAGACTCCACTCTCTCTGTAAGTACAGGATGATGCTGGATGGGCCTTCACTGCTCCACTACCATTAGGAATGCTCTGCCTTCTCTGTTCTCCACTGCAATAAATCTAGTTTACGGCCACTTCGAGTTATCGCTTTCACTTGACTCTGAGCAGATATTGACCTATACTGTTCATCTATTTCATGAGGATACAAGCTGCACCTTGTGCCTTCTGAATATCAGGTTGTACCAATGGATAACTGCAAAGGCATCACAAACTACAGCATAAGATATTCAATAGTGGTCTGGTTATGGAAGTTAACCCTAAGCTTTTATGCATGAAAGGATTTATCTTAAACTATCTGCTAAATGGCTAGTCCGTTGGTGCCCCTGTATTATTTCAGGCACTCCTCTTTAGTCTGGGCTATTTCCATCAAATATGTGTGTAATAGAGTGGTAAGTGTTGAAAAGGAAAATGTCAAGGCACATTTCAATGGTGCCAAATGTAGAATAGTGTATGGGCTGAAAAGCAGAGGTTTAAGACCTCGTGGCCCAGAACTGTGAAGTGGTGCTTGGCTTTGGTTCCCCTTAAATGAGACCGTCACCTGGGCACACTTGTGAATAACCTATTTCCACAGTGAAATGACTGATGGACTGGGATAAGATGGGGGAGAGGAGTGGAGTGAAGTGGAAAGTAGTAGGGGGTTCGCCTATCTCTGTTTCTGCTCCGGTAGTGCCTTGGTTCATCTCTACAGCCTCCCAAAGGCCCCAGGGAGGACATCTAACTGTGTCAAGAATGTGTGTGCTAGATGAAGAGTTAGGGCTTCAATCACACTGTACCGGGACTCTATCACTCTCTATAGTTCTCTCTCTCTCTCTGTCTCTCTCTCTTACTCTCCAATCTTGCTTTGCCAGCCCTGCTGTGAAGGCTCTCCTCACTTTCCCTACTCTATTAATCTCCACTCTTTGCTCCACTCTTTTTGATTTCTGTCAGATAGCTCATCCTACTCTCCATCCTGCGATATGGAGGCTGCATGCAGGAATGACTAGTGGTAGCGGCAAGGGCAATGATGGTGATAGATGTTGCATCTGTCAGTCATCAGAGCCTTGACACAGATGTGTCAGATGAAGATGCTGAGATCTCTGAAATTCCTTTGTACTCTGCAAAGTTACTTTATTCTGGCAGACCATGTGTGGGTGTGTGCATGTTTGTCTGTGGTTATTTATGTGTTTCCGTGTATGCACATACATAGGAGGTTTCTGTCTGTTTAGCATGTTGAGTAAACATTAATTCTTACATCCTGACATATTATTTTAAACAGTGAAATGCCTTCTTACATGAAGCAAAAACGTCTTTTGCACTTAAAAGCACCATTAGAACACATAGCAGCTACATGGAATAATTATTGTAATCAGCAATTGGTAACCTACGACTACAAAAAAATAAATAAAAATAAAAAACCTGCAAAACAAGCATGGGCTATACAGTGCCCCATCCCATGGGTTATTTCCTTTGTCAACCAGATGAAATAAACAAAAGCTGACAAGGAAACCCCTGATGACATCCTTCTTGCTGTGAGTGCTCTCAGTCAAGGAAATTACATTTAAATATTTGAAGGCAACACAACAATGGAAAGTTTCTTTTTAAAACAATAAAACACAGGATGGAGCCTCACTGGAGACCAGCTGAGGAAAGCTTTCTCTATAGATTAATGTTTAATGGCTCATGCACTGCTCGCAATAGGTAGTGAGAAATAAGGCATAGCATATAGTTAATTCATCAGTGATTAGTTAGGTATCAGTATTTTGAACAGATTGAGGTTTTCTGAAGAGAAAACAACTGAGGAAAATAATCATGAAAATTACAGTACTGCAAACCAAAGCCATGATTCTTGTCTGCAGCCGACAAATACATTCTCTTGCAAGAATCTAAAATGAAACACACACAGAAGGGAGAGTCTAAACAACGTCTTGTCAGGTTTATCGTATGGCTACTGTTTTGTCCTATCTAGCATATGGATGCCCTGTCAAACGCAAACGGAATCTATCCGGTGTTCAAGTCCATATAACTGAAATGTCAGATGCAATCCCAAAAATCGTCATTTCTAATTATGTGCTTAAAATTTTAGGACATAATGATTATGTTTTCATATTATGCAATACACAGTCCATATTCAAATTTCAGGATTTATTGTTTTTGAAAGTGAATAAGCGATTTTCTCTTCTTTGATAACTTTTCATGTCAAGTGCACTGACAAAGTCATTCATGTACATGGCTTCATGTCGGTCAACACTGCCTTAGCTAACAAAAAGCAGAATGTAAGAATTTCCACTCAGATCGGTATAATTTTCCATTATGATATAATATTTTAGGCTGCTAGTTCCTTGACAGCTTAATTTTTAAACTAACCACAACCAAAGGCCACTTGAAAACTGAGGTTGGAGGTGGGGAATGTCAGCTGTGAAATGGGGGGGTGTGTGTGAAGATCTGCATTTACATAGTTGCAAATCTGATGAGCGTGGTTTCCATTGCCTCCTAAAACTCCTTCTGTTGAGTAGAAAGGCAGAGGTGGCTGTTTTTCAAAGCATCAGTCATGCATAATATAAGCCACTTTGTTTATTAATGGTGAGCACTCCCAGTGCAGACTCGAATCCTTGGCGTGGGCCCCCAAGTCGCACTACTTTAATATCTGGCGGCTAAATAATTAAAGTCAGCTTACATCACCGCACTCTCTGAAGATCCGGCCCCCTTGTCTCTGCTGTCTACAAAGACCAGCCGTTGCCTACGCTGTAAAGCACTCCCACTTATGTGCCTGCATTGTTTCATGTGCTTTGGCAGGGAAGGGCGGTAGGAATGGAGAGAAGATCCCTGTAGCTTTGTGCCAACTTCTTCCAACCAAAAGGAAACAGTTTGTTAAAACAAATTGTGATTTAAGTACACCTGCTTGATGAAGGGTGCAATTGAGTTTTTGTAAGGAGGAAAATGTAGATTTTATAAAGTAATGTATGAGGATGAATTACTATTTCAGTAACAGTAATCAACAAAGCAAACACATGCCAATGACACACCTTCAACCATCTTTTTATGTGTGGCTACATAACCAATGAAAAGACCAAAGACTTATAGTTAACTTGCAAATAATAAGAGCCTGAATGCCAAATCCATTCATATGTGTTAGTTTGTGACATATTGATTGGTGCGTGTATTCTCTTGGTTTGGAGGGGCACTAATCAAACCTGAGGTGGAGGAGGATCCACAGCACCTCGGCCCTAGAAAGCGCTATCTTTTCTCACCTCGCTCATTCGTTTTAATAGAAAAACTATGGATGGTTGTGTTGGGTGAAACGCGTTCATCTGGTCTCTGCGTTTGTGCATGACACCTTATTTTGTGTCGGTGCCTCAACACAAGAGCGGCGGACACTTCAAATCAATTTCACTGCCAGGCAGGAAAAATAGGCCTGCTAGCTTGTTGGCGGCATGCAGAAGACTCCAGAGGTGACTGGTGTGTTGATGTATCTAAAACTTTATACGGTCCTTACAAGAGTGTGTCTCTATGCTCCAACTCACACCGATAAGACAGTTGAATCAAGACAAAAAATTGAAAAAGACTCATTTGCAACACACACGTTTCTATGGAAACTATGATTCTAATATATAGATGACAGCATACTGTAGAGGACACGTTTTAACTGTGGTAACTAGAGAAGTGGGATTCATTTTCTTTTCTCTATTGTTAGTGCAACATTAAACTGCTTTTTAGTGTTACTACATTAACTTCCAAGACATGTGAATATATGATTACAATGCCTTTAGATTTTGACAAATAAATAAAATAACTGCAACCACTAAATGATCATGAAACTGTGCTATCTGTTGTTGTTTTTTTGACTTAACATTACAGTAACAAACAGGCTTTTTGCAGCAGACAACTTTTACCCAAACACACAGGGCTTAGTTCAGTCCGTGGCTGAGAGCTGTGTGACAGTCACAAATACTCAGGGAAGAAGGCCACCAAGGAGACACTCATATGACATCAAGCAAAATACATATACAGTAACCAAGCAACATAAAGTTTGGGGGTGCTGAAGTGCATTTCTGGTATCAGACAATGGAAAAGTGGATTCAAACTGCTGCAGAGTGCTGCTTGAAACACCCACTTTCCTGCATTACACTTCATAAAATGTCAAAAATGCACAAGCCTGAAGTCAAGTACCAAGCAAGAGACCAAGAAGTTATTGAAAAAAGAAAACATGTTAAAGTTACTCCCGCAATGGTGAGCTCAGTACCGAAAAATCTCAGAAGTAACTGAAGCTGGATGACATACTTGCTCCATTTTTGGCCTTGGCAGCTTTTTGGAGGAGTATAGCCTGGCACACTTGGCTTATATATGTCCCCTTTTCACTGCAGCACAAAAGAGGTTGGGAGGGTGGGGGTGTGAGGGCAGGACAGAAAATATCAAACCAGCGAGCTTATCTTAACTGGCCAGAACACCTGAGGCGTCCTTTCTGTTTCTCATCACTATGCGCATGTCTGTGCCTGTGGTTGTGCACCCTGGACTTCGTGTGGAGGGAGAATCATGAATACTAATGGTGTTCTCTGAAAGAGAAGGGTTGTGACTTGACTCTCAAAGGAGAGCGCTCAACAGCTCTCCCCAACATCCCCACACATACACACAGCACCTGACCTCCCTCTGCCGCCAAGAGATAAAGCATTGATTATCAAACATAGCTGCCTGTCATTAGCACAGTAAACCGTAATATAGGCCATTGGTGAAAGAGGACAGGACTTGTGAAGAGGGCCACAAGCTGGGTGGTTTTCAGTAAAGATGGTGCTTGCACTGCAGAACTCAGAGGGCTAAGGGTTCTACTTGTGCAGGACAGCGCAGATGTATGGGTGTAGGCAGCAGCTGACCTCATCAGTATGCATGTGCGACCTACAAGCAAACAACACCACACAGAGGACTACAAACAGTGGCTGTTCTCCCAAAGGAAGTGGAAGACGGGGAGCAGCAGTCATGGTTTCAATCTAAGAAACAAAGCAATATCAAAACACCTCAAGAAGATGATGGGGCTAATGAGCTGAACATAATATGGACTGGGGGTAAAGTGAAAAGGGAGAGTGGAGAAGAGAAAGAAAATAATTCAAAGAGAACAAAGCAATACATAGCAAAAAAAAGTGTTTAAAAACATCACTGGTATAGGAATGAATCAGTCAAAATTGTATAAGGTAGAGACAATCTGCTACAGATGACAATGGGAATCTAATTTATAAAGGTTGTTCAAAACGTGTGAATATACAGTATCTCTCCAGTTAGTTCAAGGGCACTGCATAGTGGGTTGCCATGATTACCAGAGACCAGCAAGAGGAGAGGCTGGGGCATCCACCACAGCAACCCTGTAATTAGCATCAACACAGAGAACAAGTATAGACCCTGTGGCTGCAGGCTATTTCACAGTTTAATTTAATGTGGGCAAACTCTTTTGTCATAATTTAATATTGCTGTAAATGACCATTTTCCATTTCTTCCTATTTTCACTTTTTGATGTTCATTTTGTTGATGTAATTCATATTTAAAAAATTGGCAAACACCAAAATTCAACCCTGCTTTGCTGAGGCAAATAATTATTGTCCTCTTTTACTCTGCAGCCTAGCAGTAAATAAAGCTTTGCTGGGGAATAAAACAATGGACGTGTTTTTCTTTGATGGTCACATTGCAAATTTGAACATAAAAGAAAAACACATTTGTGTGAGGCTCACACAAACACACACAAACCACTAGTACAGATGAAAGGAGGCCCAGGTGATGTGAGAGCAGTTGTAATTATGGCCTTGTCTGAATTTTAAATCAGTCGATGGCTTGAGGTGATCAAGGCCAACCTTCCATTTCCTGCATCCCTTCTTTCAGCCGCCTGTTTCCACAAACACAACAGAGGTTGAGCATGTCCTCAGTTGCCAAGGGTCAACAAATATGATTGGTAGGGAGTAAGATGAATTACGCTGCTGATTCTTGAAATTTAACCCTCACACACTGAAGAAGGCATTTCAACCTTGGGGACATTTCTATAATATATACAAAACTCTGTGCACATTACAAAGCATGTGTTAATGCACACACATACTCGTCCATTTGCTGGAACTCACTCGAAGTATCAATTAATCAATCAAATTTTATTTGTATTGCCCATATTCACAAATTGCAATTTGTCTCATAGGGCTTTAACAAGGTGTGACATCCTCTGCCCTTAACCCTCAACAAGAGTTAGGAAAAAGTACTAAAATATACCTTTTAACAGGGGAAAAAGAACTTAGAAACCTCAGTGACAGCCACATGTGTAATGGAGAACATCAGGAATTAAGTAGTTATATTCTGTCAACTGCCAAGGACAAAGAGATCCACCCAGCAGTAAAATATCTTGGAAGCTCACCATCTAGAACATCAAAGACAGCCTGAATCAAAATTAGCTTTTTAATCCCTTTAGCCCTATGCTGTGGGGTGCTCAGGTATGGATTACCTCCTATCATATATTTGCTTTCTGTTTTCAATCCGGGGTCATACAAAAAGTGCATAGGTGTGTGTCTCTGTGTGTGTGCATACAATCAATGTAGCCAGACACACCAACACAACCAGTCATGCCACTGGTGTGAAACAGTGATGATCACAGGGGAAAAAAAGACCTGTGAAAAGCTTATTGGTTTTTATTTAGAAGGATGTAGGCTGTTCACACCTTAGTGCAATCTCTCTAATTGCAGTGTTGGCTTATTCATGCATGGACTGTAAATATCTTATGAGGAACACACAAGGTGCTTTAAATACAACGCATCTGTACAGGACGATTCACAGAGACATTTAAGTCACAAGAAAGTCATAGGTTGCAACAAGAACTATCATATTCCCCATGGATCTAAGTGAGAGGCCAATGCAACACTAGCTGAGAAGCATATGCATGTATATATGTAAGGGGTCAGGTATCACAACGAGGAGAGCAAAGTGAAATGCCACAGTTTGACAAGACCATTCAATTAGCTGTAATCAGAGTAATGTAGGTGA
The DNA here is from genome assembly GCF_024713975.1 of Paralichthys olivaceus. Taxonomy (NCBI): domain Eukaryota; kingdom Metazoa; phylum Chordata; class Actinopteri; order Pleuronectiformes; family Paralichthyidae; genus Paralichthys; species Paralichthys olivaceus. The sequence continues at coordinate 4,885,366 of NC_091114.1, forward strand.
AACATTGCAGCATCTGATTAGAGAGTAATGAATTGTTTTACAAATAGAAGGCTACAATTGGTCAGGCAGATACATTAGGTTGTTTTAAAACAGGCAGCTCTTCATCTGTCACACCGGATCATGGCAACGATGGAGGATTATAAACAATGGCAAATAGTGGGTCCCATGCTATAGCACAAATCAGATATTGGTTGCTGATCACTTTAAAGACACACAAGGAGATATGAGCATAAACCCAGTGCCGCATTACAACAGCTAATCCAAGATGGTTCCTCCTAAATGCTCACTGATTTCCATCCAATCATCACTTGTTGCAAACATGGTACATGTAAGCACAATTTCCTTTCAGCCCATATGTAATGCGCACAGTGTTTGTCTCTAGATAAATCCAGAAATACTTCTATTGGCAGTGCTGCATGTGTGTATTCATAGAGTAGGTGTGTTCCTACAAGTGACAACAGCAGGGGCTCATCCAGACAGATGTAGCGTTATAATGACACTGTGTGAAGAGAGCTGCAGATAAGACTGAGCCTTGAATCTCATAGACCTGATATGCTAAAACCTAGGAGTGGTTTCGAGGCCACAGTGACGGCTTAATGGATGACAGGTGCCTCCTTTCCTAGTGTACACTAAGATTTGTTTGGCGAGCTGTGCACCTGAAAATGGACATTTTTTGAAGGGTTTTAAAGCTGACGTGAGAGCAACCAAGTTGGAGGGAGTATGTGTGTCTATAGTGCTGTGATACAGTGTTGGGAAAATGACAACTAGTTGAGAAACTGTCTACTGAAAAGGCTCTTGAACAAGTGGGCCCTTATCACTGAGTGGGGTATTAATGCTGGTAATAAGCTACGCCACTTGGTTGACAAAACATGGAGGGCTGGCATTTCAGACAAGGGCTTGATATGCCAGACTGCAGTAGAACTTTTTATGATGGCGACTGAAATTGACTCCCCAGACAAGAGCAGCATTCTGTGTGCGCCGTTTTGTGATGATAATGAAAATTCCTGTGCTACTAAAAACAACGCAAACTGAATGAGAAACAGCAGCGTTTACTGTGTAGGCGTACATTAGTAATTGCGACAGCATACTGCCAGGGAAAAAAGAACAGCGGATACAGCCAACCGACAACTTATATTATTTTTTGCTTTTGCTTATCTGTTTTTTTTTTTTAATTATCTGTTTTCTGCATGCAAGACCACCAAACTTGCAGCACATGAGAACAGAAAGATGACTCAGAGGCTACTATGGTGCGCCGCGACATCCCGGCTTGAGCCTGAGCTCAAGGTTTGCTATGGAAATGTAGCCTTTCCTATCCACAGGGCAAACAGACCGTTTCTCTTGCAGGCCAATATCTTCTGGCAGCCATAAATCCACAGAGAGAGCCGGAGAACATTTTTATGTTAATTATGTCAATTTAAATAGCTTAGCAGCTCGAGATGTGAGAGGTGCAATCCAATTATCCAAGCTAGAAGGAAGAGAAGGCAGGAAAAGAAAAAAGAAAAAAGTAAAGGAAGAGGATAGTTTGAGGTGTACTTTTAGAAGGGAGAAAGTGTCTGTGTGCTGTTGCTCAGTGTTTCTCTCGGATGGACTGCCTTGTGCTTTTAGGGAGTGTACTTTAAAATGACAGAATAAGGAGGTGTGCATTGGGTCGGAACACTGTCAATTTTATATTGGAAAAATAAATGATTCACGCTCACTTACTGAAAACAGAGATGGGAATTGCTGATTGCTCTGTCAACACTTGGCTCACACTCAACATATGTAGCAACAACAACACAGATGAAAAGTGCTAATATGCTCATTTGTCTCATAATAAGTGAAGGTTTGTGAGACACAACTTTGACTGAAGAACAAACCAGAGATCATCCTGCTTCTCTCCCATCAATCACATCTTGCTACGTCAAATAAAACAATGTTTGACAAGTGTGCAAACAGCACCACAAATAAAGCAGTGCACATTACCATTACAATGTAATTGGAAAGCATGGCCAGTGCAGACCATGCTTTCAGCTGCATTTAAACCCAAATTGACAGCCAATTCAGCTCTTAGTGAAAAAAAAATTAAATAAATAGAGATATGCAGTCCCTCTTCATCCCTGTTTCTTTTTATGTCTGTTTTATGCAGTTTGTCATTAAAGTGTGACAAGGCTGGGTGGCTGGAAATCCTCTAGTTCTAATTTGTGTTTGTAAATTATGGGCTATGCTATAAACTGGCCGAAATAAATAAATAAATACAATCTGCATTTGTTTGTTGGCATTCATTTCACAAATAGCTTTTTAACTGTTAACTAATTCTACAACAAACCATATTTTTACTTTATATTTTACCTAAAATTGAAAAAATATATATTTTTAAGGATTTGATGTAACATGACACTTGCAATTAACACCATAAAAATTGATAATCAATTTGTCTTTGACAAGACCCTGAGAGCATTCCTGCATATCTCCTCTCTGGCGCAGGTTAGCCCTCATTAGTGTGTTCAGTCACACTTTGACTGTGAGAACTTGTAGCTGTGTGATGGGAGGAGAATGTGGATAACCATAAATCCATTGCAGTACCTAGCACTAGGGGAAAGGCTGCGCGCTGATAATGTCTATAGAGGCTCACCGCAGCCAATCGACCGCAGAAGGCTGAGGCTCCTCTGCCCATCTGACACCGGATTGATTGATACAGATTACAGGTATACTGAAGTGAGAGAGAGGAGAGTTGGAGGGGAGGTAAAGAGAGAAAAGGACAGACAAACAGAGAGAAGAAAGGCTTCAAATGGAATGACATGAGCATGAACATGCCCGAGATAAATAAATGCTCTTAATGGTGTCACAGTGATATATGTACAGGATGTTTGAAGGGGCATTGGAAATAAATTCAGAGGAAAAGGGGGAGAAGAATTGCAGCGGAAAAAGCTTGGGGTGGGGAACATCAAAAGAATCATCAGTGTGAAACTCTGCCTCATCCCTGACAGCTTAGGCTAAGAACAGTGCAGCAACTGATGCACCACAAAGCACTGAGCCAAAGACATATACTGTAGAAAGTAGGACAGTATAAGGAGTGCTCAGGCAATTATCAATGGATTTTCCTGAGTACACAATGTACCGTGACACACAGCATGCAAGTTTTAGCATCCCAACAACCAGTTGAGGTCATTTTTCCTTCAGTGTCTGCCATCATGCGTCAACAATCATGCTACGGGTGGTGATTACATGAATTTAATTTGGCTACAGTTCAACACATCGAACCCAAGATGGCTGCTGAGCTTGAAAGGCAGGCAGCAGAACCCAGCTGGCTGGGGATGTGCTGCAAAAAGCCCAGAAGGGAAGAGCTTCTGGAAACATCTTCTGCCAATTCGGGGACATGAATCAAGACACTGGCCTATGGGGAGTTGTGTCAGTGAGGTTGGTCACCTGGGCCAGGCTCCTTGCAGTCTTTCCAGACATGACAGAGATCAATAGATGGATGAACCAAATGCCTGGGCTCATGTACTCAACTTGGAGCTCACTGCCACCATAAATCAACTCAGAAGAAAATGAACTGTCATTGACTCCCTAAGTCTATGTCATTCCTCTCATTCATTCTCAAACATGGCATCTTGCTCAGCAAAATCATTGGTCAATAATTGGCTGATCAGTTCCAGTGTCTAGGAAAAGACTAACAAAAACATATGATCTTACCATGGCCCCCACGTGTAAGAAAGGGCATCCGGTTGATGGCAATGGGCACAGTACCATGCTTGTTGTGGAAGTGGTGGACATGGTGGGTGGTACTGAGGGAGGAGGAAACCCGTGCGGCCACGGCTGGGCAGGGGAACACCAGCAGTGCCAGAGAGAGCACAAGCCGGAACAGAAAGGCTGGACTGGCCCAAACCACAGGTGATGCTGCCGCTGGCCTTGGTACCAATAGCAACCCTCTGTCCACCTCCACTTCAACTTCCTGTTCCATGGGGGCAGGGCCTGAAAGGGACATAAGGCCCCTCCCCCTTACACGACACCAACAGGAAGTGAACATCTCAAACGAATCCGGGGCCCATGATCCCCCTGTTTTCAAGCCCAGGGAAGGGAAAAAGGAAAAAGAAAATATAAGCCAAAAAAGGGGGAAAAAAAAGGATCCTTTTTGAAAATCCCAAAAGTGACTGGAAAGAAAAAAAAAAGTGGAAAAAAAAATCCTTACTGAAAGGAAAGACCCCAAAAATCCTCCAACAGTCTAGTTGCGATATCCAAAAGCTTCTGACTGGATCCTTGAGAACTCCCACTCTTTCCCTAAAAATCTAACCTTGAGTAAAAATCTTAACCTCTTATGTTTGACATGCAATTTCTTGTCACCCTGAAGCAAACAATAACAGCTTGGCAGCACCAAATTAGCAAACACAAGACTCCATCTTAGCTCCTTGAAAAATATCTTGTGTACAGCACTTTGAGTTAATTGTTCGGCAGGGTTGCCTTCGCCTTGGGAAGATCTTCAGAGGGTTTCTCCACCTATAATCCAAGCCTCCATTGTGAAGAAAAAGACCCCCACCATCCCTTCAGCTTCGGAGACAACTTAAATGAGCAGTAGCATGGATAAATAAAAAACAGAGAGCAAAAGGGAGAGGCGAAAAAAGAAGAGCAGAGACAAGGGTGCTGTGATGAAGGTACAGCCAAATCCTGTTTCGGGGCTTTGAATCCCTGAAGGAGCTGCGAACCCGTTCAGTCTGCAGCGCAGAGCAGGAAAACAAGAGATGAATAAAAAGAAGAACAGGACTGTGAAGAAATGAAAGATGGTGTGAAGGAGGACAAAACGATCGTCTAGTTCCAAATGCGGCGCTGCTGATTCCCTCTCTTGTTTTCTGACAAAATAAATCAATATGGGTCACAGAACGCACACCAGCACCAAGAAGACACCTTCACTGGATTAAACCATAACCTTAACTCTGAACCAGCATCAGAGTGGTCGCTGTCCAGTTCAAAACAACGATCCTCCAATCCTTAGACTTGTAAGCAAGCTCCGTTCTACGAGTGATTACTCTTCAGAAAATGATTCAGTTTTCTCTGCCCCTTTAAACGCTGCTTTCCAGGGTGGGAGGCAGATGAGAAGCAGCCGCTGGTCCTCTCGGTGGAGCTCCGACACAGGGTGCTGCTGCTGGCTTGCTGGGAGAGAGTCTGATGATGATGCTGCTGCTACTGCCGCTGCTGCCTCTGCTGTGAAATTCATGCTAATTGAATCAGAGGCTGCAGCAGCGAGTGCATCCTTCCTGCCCGCACAGTTCTCCCTTTCGCTTTTTCCTCCGATCAAGTCAGACAAACCCACTCCCCCTTAAATAGCACATGCACGCGGCTCCGTACTAAGCAGGGCAAAAACCAGGGGGAGAAACAGAGCTGTGAAAAGAAAGGTGGACACACTCAGATCCTTTGAATGCACTGGCGGTGACTATGATACGCTGGGCAGAGCAGAGACAGAGGGAGTGTGTGTTTGTATGTGTCTGGTAGGAGCTGAGAGAGAGAGCGAGAGAGAGAGCGAGAGAGAGGGAGGGGAATGAGTGGAGAAAATTGAAGGAGGAGAGCACGCACACAGAAAAGATGGGAGGCACACATGCATGTCGGGTTAGATGTTTGGACACACGCGCACACACAGGGACTCCAGACAGACAAAGACAGACACAAACAAACAATCACACGAACAGATTTTTTTAAACCAATGGATTGTCTGTCGACAAGCACATCCTCTGGAGTATGTAAGACAGTCATATACTAGTGTGTGTGCTAGGTCTGATTAGTAAATGTATAGTAATTGGAATATAAACTATACATTTGGATTACTTCAACACTAAACGTTTAAAATACTGGTATTTAAGGAAAAATGTAGAAGCTCACAAACATTTAGAAATATGAATTTCTTTTTAAATCTTATGATGAGCAGTTTGTTATAGAACCTCTATAAGTCAGACTCCATTTTCGTTCATTAAATCTTTTGATTTATGATTTAAAGTAGCTAAATTATAAAGACGTTATAAATAGGTTATCATGCAACACTTGACGTCTAACCAAAACTGTAATTGATGCTGATTTCAGTTATTTATTTTTGTAATCAGTTACTATCAACCCTGTGTGTGCCCACTAGTCACAGCATTTTACAAGGGGTCCAAAAAGTGTGAATACATGGTGGACCAATGCTGCAAAACGATTAGCGCCGTTGCTTCAGGGTCAGAGCAGAAGCGTTAGAGTCTCTGTGTGAGTACCTACCTCTACACTCCTGCTGACCTGCGCTCACTTTACACTTTAATTATAAACACAGACACTCATCACAAGTTATTAGAGCCTGAACAGGACTGATGTTTACTTTGTTTTTGTTTGATTTGCTGGGGACAAATCAAATATAATCAAACCTAGACCTAGTAAAGAAATTACATATGCATATAGTAACTGCCAAGAAAAGGTGTAATGTGTATTACTGCGGTGCCAAAAGGTGCAGTGAAAAATGTTGGGTGCACTTAAAGTGTTAAAAAATTAGTCTGGAGCCCTGTTCTAGTGCAACTACAAATGAAACAAGCAGATAATGATGAATTCATGAGGGGGCAGTGAGCATCCCTGACATCAGCTGAATCGACTACACAGTGAGAAATTTAATTAGGACTACATCTCCCCATCCCATACATTTCTCATATTCTTCCAATGCATTAATTCTTCTTTCTCCTTATCAATTATTTCTTCTCTCTTTTTGTCTTTTGGTTCGGCCCCTCTGCACTCAGCACCTACTCGTTCAATCCCAACTCCTACTTATGCATGTTTTTTTTCTCCTTGCACACCATATACTCATTTTCACCTATTTTTGTCAAAGAAGAGGCCAGGGACAGAAACAGAAAAAAATGGCAGGTGAGGAAAACAAGAAAACCCTGACAAAAAGAGTAGTGGGGAAAACAAGGGATGCATAATAATGATGCAGAGAAAGATGTTTGCAGTGCAGAACGAAATGCAGACACAGGATTGAAAGGGGAGGGGAATTAGGAATGAGAGAGGGAGAAAAAAGAAGAAGGGGAGAGAGAGAGAGAGAGAGAAGTGAAGGGAGATTGTGTGCCAGATAAATCATGGCTGATAGAGATCTCAGCTGGGACAGGAGCTCAGCGTCATAGACAAGAAGCAAGAAAATTTGCCAAAACAGGAAAGGCCATTCTAGGTCTTCTGCACTGATGGAAGGAAGGAACTATACTCATTTACTCACTCATTACACACACATGCACAAAGACACCAACAGGTTGAAGACAAGAGATGCTGTGTTTGCTGGTGTCAGGGTGAAGGACATCCGACACCCAGGGTGACCAGGACACATGTCCTGATTTTACATGTGAACTGCCTGAACTAACTTAGACGAAAGATGATGAATTTTACAAAATCAAGTTGTTTAGAAAATCCATGTTTTGTTCCTAAATATAAGATGAAAGGTTTTGAAACAAGGTCATTGGACCTTATTGAGGCCATGGGCTTTGAATAGATCATCCTGATCCATTGCATATTTTTCTGTCTCCCAACCCAATATTTCTGCAGAGCACTGGAGATAAAGGACAGTTCGATCCAATCGAAGGCTTTATCAGCATCTTGTGTAAATGGTGCTGCTGGCTTAATTTGGTTGGTTGATTGATGGGGCAAGAAATATTTTTAAATAAAGGTATTTTAGCAAATTTAAATGTTTTTGCCATGAAAAAAACATTATCAATGTAATGTCGGAAATAGAACCAAACAGAAAGGGAGAAGAAAGGAAAAATATTGAAAACACAAACTAAAAACTATGTAAATGTCAAATGAACCTCTATTTACAGCCAACTACTTTTAATGAAATGTCTTAATTATGGTTTTCATGATCAAACTCTAACCATATTTCAAAGTATATAAAACATGTTCTGTGTTCCATTATAAGACTGTTACTGACACCATAGCTGTGTCCTTGCGAGGACAATGTGCAGACTGGGAACTCATTACGACGAAAAACACAAAGGACTGCCAACACCTGCTGCTCCACTCCCCTCCAGCATAGGAAAAACAGGGAATACAGAGCACACAAATACACACAGGTGAACAATCACTCCAGACACATGTACACTAATTGCGCTGCACACACTGCCACCAAGGTCCTCATTGTTGTGTGATGCAACATCCTGGTCCCTGAGGCCAAAAGCCTTGGCGCTAAATACTCCACCCTCAGCCCAATGAAACTACAAACTCCACAGTCCCTCAGGGGAAGTGAGGTCACCGATAGAGGAAATGGGATTAGTTTACTGACAGACTTGGGATCAAAGCCTCCTGTCTATAGTCTAATCCTGAGGAAACCGTCTCTCCATTATACCCCTAATTAATTACAGTTCAGACACCACTCGATGTTAAGAAGCAACAGTGAAACACAAAGTGAGAGGGGATTTTCTTTTCAAGGAAGAAGACTATTAAGGGTGGTTATATTAACAATGTTGATGCATAGATGTATTTCAAGGGTGTAAGCAGCAATATACATGACACCCAAAGAGGGAGTAGAGGAAAGGCTTGGATTGGGTGAGGTCAGCCAAGTAGGACATGCAGAATCTTGTTGCTCGCACAGCAAGGGTAGGCGCAACACAAAAAGCAGGTCATCAATTTTTTACTCCCGTCTCCTGTTTATGCTATTCAGTAGCTTTCTACCATACTGAGTTCCCGGTGTCGGTCGCTTATGTAAGTTCTCTGTTGGGAAACTTCCTCCATGCTGAGCGCCGATGTTGGCTACTTATATAAGACTATGACAAATAGGTTTGCATTAGCATTGCCAATTGTAAACTCATCTACCACAGAAGATATTCAAAATGACTTTGTGGAACAATAAATATGCCTGATCAAACTTTATGGTCTTCCTAAAACTCAAGTTCTTGAAAGATGTCTACTCTCACTTCAAGAATTTAAAAAAATATATTCATTACAAAGTATACGTTGATTTCACTATTCCATTCTTTTAGACTAATTGTATGGCAATTCTCTCTGCCTGAAATTATGCAGAAAAAAATGAGGGCTTGATATTCGACACAAAGGAAGTGCCTCTGCTGTTGATAGCACTTCTATTCGTCCAGGTTGCGGATATAGCGAACATGGCAACTGTGCCAACTATAACTGGCAAAAGAAAAAAGACATGTGGTCAGAGGAGGTAAATAAGGTGAAGTGAGGTGAACAGTGACGTGAGGCCGAGTGAGTCCAGTACCATAATAAACAACTGTTATTAGTATTATTATATATATATGCTCATTATTATTTCTGAGGCTAAGGAACCATCATGGTTCTAGTTACCATTGGAAGAAACTAAAGTTTAGAAGTAACTAAGGTTTAGAAGTTAAAGACATGTTGTAGACCAAACCAGCCATCATAACTTCTTTCAAGGAGACTTATGATGCATCACTTATAACCTTTGTGTTTCAGAGAGAACAAAACACAAGGCTGCATGACTAGAAAATATAAAAATAGATCATTTCAGGCATTTGAACAAAACAGAAGTCTAATCTGTTCTGGGGAGTCTCAAACATAAACTGTTCTTTTTCTCTGTAAAACATTATAATGTCATTTTAAGTGAATGTAAAATATGCAGCACAAAGTCTTGTCAGTGTGCTGTCTAAGGCAGGGAAGGGCAGTCACATGGGACTGCAGCCTGTTTATGGCCTGTGATTCATACTGTTTATTTATTCACTTTAATATACTACTCTACGAGAAATTTGGCAATTAAGGTCTATTGGTTTTCCACCAACACAGCATCAGTTATTCTGCCAGTAATCATATGCATACATTCAACCACCAATGCCCTCAAAGTAAACCACAAAAAAGAGCACGATGGTGAATGAAAGCAAGATATTAAGCCATCAATGCAGCTGATGGGTGAGTGATCGACAAAGAAATCCACTAATAACATTGTGGCTACACCAGCTGTGAAAAACAAGAATGCAGAGTTAAATGATTGTATTGTTAAGGTGTTTAATGATTGCAGGAAAAGTGGGGTCGAGATGGATAATGAGAGATATTTGACTTGCTGGCTTCAATAGTAGCTTGCAAGTAATGGGGAAAAAAATACGGAGGCTAAGGAAAATGGTGTAATGCAAAAGAGAAGATTTGGATGAAAGACAGAGAGGAAAAACGCAGCGATAGTATATGTGGTAATTAGAGGGGATGGATTAAAAAGAGTGTGTGTGTTGTGGGCACAGGAAGCATCAGCTCGGTAGAGAGAGAGAGGAAAGATAACTGGCTAGGGGGGTGTCTCCTGTTTCGCTTGAATGGAGGAGCAGGTTGCACACATCTTAATCATGTGAAATGATATATCCTCAAGGGGAGAGAGGGGGAGACAGAGAGGAGATGAGGGAAAACATATAAATCACTTTCCCCCTCTCTCCCCATTTCTTCCTTTACTCATCACCATAAAAGCCATTTTCTTTGATATTTCATTAACGATCATACTCTCAATGACATTGTCTGCCAATCTTATGTTAGCTCTCCCTGTCTTATTTAATTGGGTGTTTGGTAATTACAAAGATCTGATACCTATCAGTGGGCTGAGATGTTGAATATTTAATCAGCACAGGTATGGCTTGCCCCTCAGGGGGCTGTAATAGTGTATCACCCTGGTCTCATCAGCTGAGTCAGCTTCTTTTTAGCCCACAGTCAAAATTATTGACTGTCTTGACAACACAGGAGCAGATGGGGCTCAGGCCACGGCTGATGCTCCAAGGAAGCTACTTGATCACGGATACATTTTGAACTGATCTCTACAAAGACTGGTGCTGTCGGATGTTCTTTTTTTTAACTTCATCTTTGTCAGAGAGAAGCACCAAAAGTGGTAGGCAAGAAGATGCAAGTTGTGTTTTGGTGCTAAAAGATATTGATATTGATCGGACTATGTCTGCTCACAGTTAGCTACACACACCTGCAGAACAGAAAGAAGGGGAAAAAACAGTTGTGAGGGAGAATATAATCTTAATGAGACAGAATGAAAAAACAGATTTTTGACAGAGCTACATAAGTATTTGCATACGTTTACTGTATACAAATGCATTCCAACAGTGTTGATATGCCCAAAACTTATTGAATCAATGGTAAAGAGTCTAGTTTGTGGGTACAAGTTATTAATTCAAGAGAACAATTACTGATTGGTGCCACAATTTGAAAACAGATTTACCCATGACACCTGCCAAGGGCTGTAGATTTCATCTCTACAAAAACAAATTGCATTGTCTTTTTCCGCCTCTGTGCTGCAGAAATGCAAAATAAAAGTGCTGCTGGTAGGCTGGCAAGCTTTTCCCATCTCTCTCTGTCTCACCTCTACTTATCTTCTCTCCATTGCTTCCTTCCTCCCCCTCCAGCCATCCATCCATCCATAGCTGCAGCCCAGCTCTCTGCGGTGAATCAGCTGTCACTGTCTGTCCCTCCAGCTGTGGACCCAGCTGTCTGGGCCAGATGGGCTCATCTCCACCTCAGCTTCCCTCATCCATGATGTCTATGAGGGGCCCCCTAACCTGAGGCCTAACCTGGCCTCTGTGCGTATTAGTCTCAGTGAGCCAAAACAATATGGTAAAGCGATGTTTCTGGTGCACTTTGATGGAAGAAATGAGGTGTCAGTGCAACTTACACCGTGACTCCAAGCTGCTATGGCTCTTTACTGTTATTAGCACATAGCAGCAGAAACCCTTTTTGCAAGTGATTACTTCTTGACTTGCAACAACTTCAGAAGGTGATTTACAGGTTTACTGGGACCTGAAAACGATTCCTTTCTATGTGCCATTGTGAAGGCAATAATCAGGGTACATGCTCAAAGGTTGGTGGGGAGGGAGAGTGCCTGCTAAAGCTATTCCAGAATAATACTGGCTCACAGTAATCTCCTGCACACAGGGAGAAATTTTGACAAGGATTTAAGGATTTTAAATACAATTTCTATACGCAATGAAAGCCCAACGGTAGCGCTGGGGAGAGAGGGGGCCAGAGCATAGTGCAAGACAGGAAGTTAGGAAAGGAGAGGGGAGAAAGAGAGAGAGTACGAGAAAGAGAACGAAAGAGTCATCATCTTTCTGTGGCGCCAGATTGCAGAGCTCTAGGGTATGAGACATCCCGGTGTTTAAAATGCCTGCTGAATCACATCTAATTTATCCACCGCCTATGTGAAGAGGACAAGCAGTTAATGTGAGAGTATTGTGAAAGGGGGTGAAAAAAGGGAGATCGTCAGAACGACAGACAGAGCGCCCTGTACAACAGCTTATTTAAGGCCTAAGCCGTTTATGATGCTTTGTTGGTGTCCATGTTCGATAAATGGAAGTGCCTATTGATTTAAACTCCAGATAGGGAGAGCCGAGGCCCCGCTGATATCACTGAGATTAACACACAACAACAATGAGAAATCTGCAGGGAACAGATTGGGGAGAAAAATCTTTTGGCTTTATCCTGCACAAGAGATACATGGCTTGAGCTGCAGTTTTATCTATGGTTAATAACATACATGGTTTTCAAGAGATTCAATGATATTTGTGTACAGTAGTTGAATGCAGATATCCAGACATGTTTGACTGTATTTAAAATTTGCAGAGGGATTTGCACATTCACGTGTGTAATAAGAGCAACCTGTGCAAGGATCACGCATGGAGCACAGCTTCATAATATGTTCTTATGGGAGTTGCTCAGTTAACACACAAACATAGGGGCGGTGTGCCATGAGCCCTAAGTAGTTTGCAACAAAAGCTTCTGCACTCTCTTAACTAAGACATTTACCGCCCCAAAAACGTACATTTACCACATTGGTGTATTCCTGTAACTGATTTTATCAAGCAGCAATAAATCTACTGAATATATAGATCTGTTCTGTGTTATGCTAATTGGCTAAACAGGCTGGATTACAGGCTCTAAATAAAACCTGGAGCCAAAACCATATAAGCTCTGAGCAACCAAGATATGAAACAATCAGACATTTCTGGGAAACACAATTAAGCACTGCTGAGACTACACTGTTGCTCTAATTAGGCATGATTTGAATCTCAGGTCTTAATAGGTCTTAACTCAACTGTAATCAGTTATGCTCCTTTTCAGCACATTTGTTAGTAGTTACACTGTTGTAGTGTGATGTAAACACTGATAGTGGATATATTTCAGTACAGTAAATGTTGTATGGCCAACTTTGCGAATCTTTTGGTCCCGAGTAACAGTGACAGTTAATTATTGAAATATAAAGTTTACATAAAATACTCAGGGGCCTCAGGGAAGAGACTATATGACAAGGAAAACTAATTGAAACAGTAGAGATTCTTTATCCAGGAGAAAGGACTGTAATAAGTGGAGAGTAAAGCAGATAATAACCTAAGCCAGACCATATCTCTCGGCTCCTCCCTGCACCGAGTGTCCTTCTACCAGGATGTCCCAATATTCTCTTGATATTCATACCTGTCATTTTAATCCTTCCCCCACTACACAACCACACAGCTTAAACTTTTTTTCTAGTCTCTATCATTCTCTCCCCCTGGGAGGCAGTCTGGTCCTAATCCCTATTTCTGATGTTTGCTGCTTCTTGTGTCATCTCTTATCTAGTGGAGAAACCCTTGAAATAAACACTTTCCACCGATTTCCCCTCAGCAGAAAGCCCCCCCCCCACACATACACACACACACAGTTGTCTGTATACAGTTTCACTTATCGCCCGCAAAGTACAACTTTTCAAAAAACAGAAGCAGAAAATATCCTTTTAGGGTATGTTTTGGGTGAATTTGTGCCTACATTCAGACAGATTGTGTGTGTGTGTGTGTGTGTGTGTGTGTGTGTGCGCACACTATGTTGTGAGTGCAGCATAAGTACAGAGTCTCTGCTGCAGTATAGCTGACTGGAATCAGGATTTCAGAGTTAATGGACAGGGTGACTGCTGCCTCCTCAGTGTGTCAGCCTTCATTACACGCTCTGCACACATACGCCGCCACCGCCGCCGTCCGCAACAGGGCAACACACCGGCTGAATACACTTAGGGAAAGCCAAATACAAATGAAAACTATTCAGTCTGTGCACCAACCTTTGACAGTATTGTGTCAGGTCTGGTTACTTTGTTGTGTGGTTTGACTCTCAATCAACACAAAGGTTACTTCAACACAATTTCTATTTCTATTCCTTCTCTGACCTTCTCTCATCCCCCACTGTTGAGTGTGCCGGATCAATGATATTGTTTATGTGTATGTCAGCTAGTGTTGTTTACTGCTCCCTGTTAAATTTCTTTGTGGGGATTTTTTTTTTTATATCAAAGCCAAAGAGTAATCTGTGGTGCCCAGCATGTTTACCAGTTGGTGCTGTTTGACAAAAAACACCTTAGATTCACCTAAAGAGCCAGGTCCCTACAAAAGCATGTCTCTATACTTTCAACTGACCCCCAATTGGATTGTTCACACCTACTATAGGTGGGTTAGTTGCTGGGAATACAGAATGCAACTAAATCATCATTTATAGATCTATACTGTGTGGCAAAGCTGGCAACCCTGCTGCTTTTCTACATCACAAATCCCTGCAGTTAACAAATCAATCTTAACTGCAGATTTTCTCCAATAAAGCCAATAAGATGTAACCGTAACGACAAGTTGGCTGGGCTCCTGTGGTTGGAGTTGAATTTTGATGCCTTTTTATACGTTTAACATGGACTCGACGCTTTGATCTTGAAAACTTCAGGGTGAAATTACATCAAACAGTACCTCAATTGTGAGGGAGGAAAAGTTGTTATTCAAAAAACAGATGTCCAGGAATGTCCTTTTCCACACTTATTTCACATCATTTCATTCTCCCTTGTTGTCTCCCTCCGTTGACAGCCAATATTGCTTCAACTCAAAAGACGACCTTAACCACAAGTGCAGGGCTCCTATCGAGTGGCTACATGAGGGCTAATTAGGGATGAGGCTGATGGAGACATCAAGTTCTAGAGCTTATCTGTTGACTCGCAGCAGCACAAGGTTGAAGGGTTAACATGTCCAGGTTATCAATAGGCAGATGCCTGCTTTGAATATGTGAACATGACTTTCCATCATTGTATTGACTGCTGCTGCCCATCAGGATGGCAAAAAGTGCAGTGCTGCACATTTTAATAGCCGGGGACTGACAGAGTTTTAATTAGGATGCGTCACCAAAATGATTATCTAACAATAACAAAGTAAATCAATGGATAAATACATTATACATCTTAATCTTTTGAGTTAATGTCTTAAAAACTTTGGTTAAATGTGTTCTTTTCCCCCACAGTAATTCTCATATAATTCTCCCTCTTTCTCATCCTCGTGCACAATGTGTGCACACATTCAGGGCCGAGGCATGAGGCGACATCGCTAACATAATAATTAGTTATCAAGCCTTTGTCTTCTTCTCCAGCAGATTTAATGACCTACAGTGTCTGTATCAGTGGTTATTAAATTGAACCATTTAAAGCCATCACAAACAAAGAGAGCGACAGTGTAAAAAATGCACAAGTGCTCACCACAACAAACACACACAGTCATAGTGCTGCTGTAAAGTGGTAACATCATGACAAATCTATGATCATGTGTATTGATCATAGGCTATTACTCAGCTGTTTATAATGCAAGCACCATTCATGATGCGAGTGATACATTTTGCCTCTCGTCGGTGAGGTATAGACCACATTCAGATATGTTTTCAGCCACATTCATGGAGCAGTGTGTGGGCGAATGTGTCCTGTGCTACACTGAAGGACCGCCTTTCCAACTGATGTCCTCTGCGTAAGAGGAAGTACATACTCATCTGGGCTTTCAAATCGCATAATTCTGGCTCTGTCCATGATTTAAAATATTTTCAATCCACATAGAGATATGTATTACAATTGCATCAAAAATCATGGACTGTTTGGTGTGCCTGGAGCATGCCGAGGAATACAGCCTGTATCTACATCTTTTAACTCCCGGCAGACTAAAAATGGGAAGTGCATTGCTGCCTCCTGACAAAACAACATAATTAGTTTTTCGCAAACAGAAACTATGTATGTCTTGATTTCTACACACACACATATATATATATATATATTGGGGAGTGAGATCAATCAAGACGTGATGTGAACTGATGTGTTTAGAGCTGTCTACTTGAGCATTTAAAACACAAGGTCACACGAATGGATGTATAAGCACAACAACTTTAATAGCTCTCGAGTATTTCGTGGTGGGAAGTAAATGAATGCTACCCCGGGTTAGCCAAATATATACAATGTTTAAGATCCGTGATTGATTTCAGTCAAAAACACTGTCAATAGGTGTTCTTTTATTATTTTATGAAATATTTTGGAGTGTATCATCAAAATGCTTGATTGCCTCTATATGGTTATTTCATCTCTATATGTCAGCCCCCCATGCCGTCCTGTTCAGGGTGTACCAGGACTATCACCCTATGTCAGCTAGATTGGCGCCAGCTTCCCTGCAACCCTCAAGGACAAGTGGTCTAGAGATAGATGATGGATAGATGGAAGTATCATCAACCTCAGACAGTAAACAAGCTTAAGTACTACTGCTCAGACTAATGTCATACATGATGTTAAGTGCATTCGTTTTCAGATCTAGATTATGAAACGAACCACTATCTCTTTAGTGTCTTGGTTAACTCAGAGACATGCAATTATGTTATATATTGAAATAAGTACTAATGTTGCTACAGTTCCATATAAATCATTTGTGGTGCAATACTGAACTTGTTCAAACTGTTTTAGATGACACACACCGAATGCAAAGTATTTGCAGAGGTTGAAGCATGTGTATCTTAGCATTCACTATGAATGTGGCTGACTGAGGATATTATTTTTTTCTTAAGTACAGCCTTACTTTGCTTAGGATAATGGTTTCACACACAACAAAATGTTGTACAGTTAAAATCTGTCACCTAATTCTTAATCTTCATAACTAAATACAGTGTATAGAAATAAATGGTTAACTACATTTAAGCCCTAACTGAGTAAAGACCAACACAAAACTCAATGAAGAGGGTTTTCATGCTGGGTTAGCATTTGTGTGAGCATTTCTAACTCTCATATATAGTCATAGCTCAGACACAAACCAAGGCAGAACCACAGTCTCAACATAGCTTCTTCCGCGTCTGCTTGGGGCGGAAACCTCAAGCCTTCATATCTCTTTACATGCTCTGTATGTGACATGGCATAACTTATTCATATGGACACAGGCCATGTAAACACATCACATGTATGCACTCAATAATTTAGACATAGAAAGAGGGCTGTGTGAGCACTTTCTAGGTGCAATCCATATTTGAAGATTGGGTTAGGACAAGACATTCATCTTTACCCTCCTCAGCTGTCAGATGATGTCTGGTGATTTCAATAGTGATTTCCTTAAAACCTCTACTAAACTGCTGACACCACTGTCGTTAATACTGCTGCCTACCACCACGAGGAAATTAGACAGAGTGTAGGTGGCAGACAAGGAATGCTCCTTAACACCTCAGGGGATTATCACATTCAGCTGTGGGTTGTCATTTCAACCCTTCTGACAATCAGTACATTGATAATGGAATATGCTACAAGCTCCAAGTAATGTTCCGCAACAGTATTATAAAATGTTCAATGTTCAATTTGTTTCTGAAATAAAAACGCATGACAACTACGCTGCCTTATAGTTAAGTATGGAGGAAACATTCAGAGTAATAGTGACAGCCAACATTATTTGTTTATTAATGAGAGGAAGCACAATAATGCAAGTCTGCTAAATAATTGCTACATCCACCACCCTGACCTTCACATTCCTACTTAGACATCGCTTCATTAGTGCACAGAAGTTCTACACCGGAACTGTATCTCTGTGTTAAGACTTTGACAATGAAAACATTCATTCTGGGGACTATCGACATGTATGTTTAAAGGAAAAATACCAAGAGACCAAGGTAAATATATATATATATATATATATATAAATAAAAGGATGCAGCCTAGTTATAAAAGGAAGAGGTGTGAAAAAGCAACTGGCAATACTGACAAATACTTGGGTTGCTGTGTATATATGTGTGTGTGTGTGTGTGTGTGTGTGTGTGTGTGTGTGTGTGTGTGTGTTTGTCTAGAGAATGGCCTGTGCTTGAATTACACTATTTTCACACATAATTGCTTGGTAGGCGTTATTAGATTAGATAGAGCTGTCATCCACTAACCACCAAGTCTGCTGTTAGATCCCAGTCTTCCCCATCTGCATGCCGTTATGTCCTTGGGCAAGATACTTAATCCCCGAGTCGCCCCACATAGCAAAATGGCTGTCCATAGATGTACTGTATGAATGTGTGTGTGAATGGCAATAAACTGTACTGTGCAAACTGCCCTTTCAGTGGTCAAGACTAGAAATGCGCATTACATATATACCATTATTTCCATATAAAGTTTATGCATTCTTGTCCTAAGTGATGCAATGTTCAAATAATGTCTCACTAACCTGAATAACATTATATAGGTCATTTACTGCGAATGCTAGGACAAAGGGGAGGAAGTATGTATCCAAACATGTTTTTTTCTTGCTGTTTGTAAGACTGAAGATAGATGGGGACGGTTGGCTTTCAGTCCACTCTCCCAACCTCCAGTTCCATAACGGGCAGCCCCAATGCCACGCTGGGCTTATCAAAAGCCAAGATGACACATTTAATTAAAGACCTTTACACTCTTGATTCTGCTCGGCCCTATGTCTGGCCCCGCTTACGCACTGCAGGGTTTATACAAATCACTCTGAGACAGGAGCTGATAAAGTCATTAGGCTTCCACATTAATAAGAGAAAATGTGCAGGGGTGTCCTTTTGTTGGCCAAGAGATAGGCAACACTGCTAACTTGTAACATGAGAGGATGAATGGTTATGGGAATAAGAAAAGAACATGCAGTGGATGATGCTAATCAAGGATGATTGGGACTACAGAGGGAACCGTGCTATAAAAAAAAAAGCACATAGGATTAATGGCACACAAAATGATTGGGTTGGAATTCAATCAGGGGAGGAAATGGATCTCTGGCTCGCTGGGACTGGCTTGTGAGGCAGCTGCAACTATAGGTTACATAATAAAACGATGAATACAACATGAACAACCTGCATTGTGCCATGGCAGTTATTCTTAATGTTTTCTCATGTTATTTTTTTTCCCTTTCTGTTCGCTGTAGTTTCAACATGGAGTCTGCTTTTCCTAGCCAATGAGGCGTGATTTGATTGCCAGGGAGTGTTGAGACTGGAGCCCACAGGATCAAATTCAGTCACACCTCATGGCACTCGGACCCTTCTACCTCAGGGGGCAGGGAAACTTTGCATTTCAAATAATTTGATGAAATAACCAACCGAGTTTCTGCGGGGCAGAGAGCATTGGTACGTGAACGGTTATTTTGGAATATAGGACAAGATGGTCCCTTGTAGAGATATTCACCATCCTAACCACCTCAGGGAATTATCACATGCAGATGGAAGCTGTCATTTCATCCCTATTGACAGCATTGACACTGGAATATTCTACAAGCTCCAAGCAACGTTCAACAACAGTATTATAAATGGTTCAATGTTTCTGAAAAAAAAAACGCATGACAACGAGGGTGATTTGGATAATGTGGGACACCTAAGCTTCAATCTGTTCTGCAGGGCAGAGAGCATTAGTATGTGAATGGTTACAACAATATGTGGAAAAAAACCTCGCCCTACACTTGCCTGCACTTTTTCCTCTTGTTCTGGTTCATTTGTTGGCTCTCTTGTCGTTTTATTTTCACTCCCTTGGCCATGATTACAATGCGAACATTTAAATAATTCAATTTGCAATGCCCAGCTACATAATAATATTCTTCCTCCTCTGCCTTCTCTTTTTCACTGATGCTTCAACTCCCCATAGGCAGATTTTCTCCTCTGTCTCCCTCTTTCAGTTAAAAAAACATGATGGTTTGTAAAAGACACGTAACTTTGCTTCAATCAATTCAAGTCTTTTCCCTCACTTATATGAGCCAATGCAAACCAAACACAAGCTACTTCTCTCCTAGCTCTTCTATGGAGGACTCTTAATTAACTCAATCCACTTGTCACCATTTGACGTTTAAGTGGCCATACTCATTTGTAATCAAAGCCACTTTCACTCAGTCATAACAGACCTTTTAAATCCTTGTTTAGACTCTGCTAGATGTTACATTACCACTTGATCCTAATAATGAATCCTGTCATGATTTACTACTGCTTTTGCTTAACGTGCACTTTTATATTTTAAAACAGCAATTTACAGAGGAAGAAAATGCACTGATTAGGTTTAACTTGTCAAATCATGTGGCAATGACCATTTGAAACTTAATAAGGTTGTCAAGAAATGTGTCACACAAAGTAAATTATACCCTAAAACACAAACACTTAAACAAGCTAAACTTGAAGTCAAAATCAAAGGCATTGCGACACATGCTACCCACTTTCCAAATCACTTCTATTTTTTTTTATGTTTAAATGAAGGTGATTTATGATGCAGTCAATTTAAAACATCCAGTTTACATTAGCTAATAGTTGGCTCTCATGTGCATATGAGCAGTAAAAGTCATTACGCTACACTGCTGATTTTTATGTTCAATCATCTGACAACTCATGTTTGCCCCAGACTCAAGCTGTGCATTAAATGTGTGTCATCATATCACCATATGATTCTTATTACCAATAAACTCAATAGTAAAAATCCTAAATTGATTTTTAATGTGAAAAATGACCAAATTATTACATGTGTGTCTACACATCCATTTCAATTCAATTCAATTTTAGTGTATAGTGTCGAATCATAGAAAAATTATCTCAATCTCTAACACATACAATCTGATTATACATGTATAACTAAGGCTGGCAGGACAGTAGTGTTAATACAGTCACACACTTGCACACACTGACGAGCAGAGGATCAGCAAACCTTTGCAGGCCCCACACCAGCAAATCACTTCACAGACACCAGAGGTTGGGTTTAAGACCGTTCCAATTACAGTTCAAACAGGAGCACAGTGATGTATTTCCCAAATGGAAGAGTCAGCATCTGCGTGTAGATAGGTCTGCCTACCTTAGGCAGTCACACACCTAGTTAGTATGCAAAGTAAACAATGTTGTTTTTACAGTAGCAACTTCACTTAATCAAGTGCAGGTTCACCGAGCGCTAAGGCCTCAAAGGACAGTCCATCTGAAGACCGTGGAAAACTATAAGCAATCTTGCATGGTGTTTATTTCTCCCTCCAGGATTTGACCTTTCAGATCACATTACTCTTCAATTACATGTGGTCTCCATAGATTGTAGACTCAACAGCAGTGACAGGATGGGGAATGACAGCGAAGTTCATGTGAGTTGATAGATTGGGAGAGAGCGAGAGAGAAAGTGAGAGAGCCAGAGATGGAAAATATGGCAGTCAGATTTTGCACTGGCACCCTACTACTGTGTTGGCACAGCATCAAGAGCCTGATGGCCAATTAGCAATAAGTAGCAGGCAGGTGGAGGTCTATCATGCTTCAATATCACACATTCAAACCTTTCCTTTCCCCCTCCATCCTTTGCTCCAATCCTCATTTTTCTATCTCCTGCTCCAGTGACCACTCACCTCTCAGAGGCTCTGGACCCTCCACGGGCGCCTGTACAAGCCATATGGCATTCACAAAAGTGTAAGAGTCTATGTGTCTGCTCCTACCCAGATGACCGGCCACTGGTCTACCAGGGCTGCAGGGACCCAGTTGAGCTATTGGCAGTGAATGAGACACATTGGAATGTGCCAGGGATTTTATGCGTATACTGCTCCTTTCACACAAATGCATACGCACACAAACAGTGCTCTCATTATGACTCATTTTCTAGCTCAAAATACAGAATAAAACTGCAGTTCATCTTCAGTCATACCGTTTGGCCACAATAATATATTTGGGAATTTCAAAGAAGTCTAACCTGCAAATGCCCATCAGTGACACAAACAATTTTTCAGTGGTCATTCACCAATAGTGCACATCATAATTGGTCTGCCTTTTGAAACAAAAATTTTGAATATAAAACCCTTTTGCTTGCTTCATGACTTTTTGGCACCCGTGGGAAAGAGCAGACACAGTAATCTCCACTCATTTGGCCTTGAGGAGGCTTATTTTAATTTAGTTGGTAGATGTGATTTCAGTATCAGGTGTAATCTGTAAATTACTTGAGGCCCAAGGAGTTGATTGTGTTGAATACATGATCACTGTGAGAGAATGAAATGCTTTTTCTTTCTCTACAGTGGGCAAATCTCAGCAAAGATTTACGCAGTGGTAGCTTTCCACTTTCTCCAAAATAGACATCACCTGGCGTGGCTCAGTTCTTTTTTTGCTCAGTTAGGGTTGACCTCCATTGTACGCTTTTTCCATATAAGACACAAAGTGACCCAGACAAACAACCACATGGGCATCTAAAGCTACATCAGCATATTAGCCTACATGTGTATCTGAATAATGTTGACTTTCTGGGTGTTACTCAAAACAATAATAGACATAAGTTTTAGGACACTTGTTCATTGTTTGGATCTCTGACCATTAGTGAAACCCCCACATCAGTTATAAACCAATTCCACTCTCCTGCTCCTTTATTCAAAGGCTGCCAGACACTGCACTTTTTTTTCTTATTTTTTTTTTAAGGAAATGGAAATCACAGTATGACACTAGTCCAAATTTTCCAGCCAATTTCCTCTAACTGCCACTCTCATCTGTCAAGTGCTTGTAGACAATGTTTTGTCCACCCTTCATTCTCTATGTGATCTATCACAGCAGGTAATCCTTTGTGTGAGGACTATTCAGTGGGGGAAATACAAAATGGAATGTGTGAAATAATAACCTGTAACCACATCCAAATACATTCATAGAGATGTAAAGACTGCCATGTTAAAAACCAATTACATGATTTTAGAATATAACCAAAAAGAATGATCTACGATTCTGTATTATAAAATCTAGTAATCAGTCAGTAATTACAATTTAATCTAAAACAGATGGCTCTCTTCATTTCATTCTTTCTGCAAGGATTTTCTCAGTTTATGTCATTTCCCCACTCCAAATGCATTTTCCCATCAAGCACGGACAGGGCAGCCACTGTGTCACTAATGACAGAGTGATTTTGGGTCAGCCAGCAATTCAATGAGTAATTGTGGAGCATTTGTCCATAATATCAATCAGACACTTTTACTGGGGCCCGTGCTTTCTCATTGTCACATGTATCAATCAAAACTAGCTTAACAGTGGTGAAACATTAATCAAGGGATCATAAAGATTCTGTGTTTCCCACAGATTTAGATGAAAACTGGGGGGGGGGGCTCTCATGCTACACCTGACAGCGCATGACGGAGCCCGAGTGACAGGTACACATGGAGACGGTGCCTGCTCAGAACTGCAGGGCCCTTACGGGAACACACACAACTACAGCTGAAACTGTGACAAGGCTGTTTGCCTGAGAGGACCGTAAAAACTTTATGGATTTTTCACAGGGCAGTCGATGGAGAGAGCAAGGGACACAGTTAGAGAGGCTATATGTTATACCCTTATCCTAAGTGTTAGTGTGTTAAATTGAACTATGGTCAAGGTACTTGGATCATTGAGGCTTATATGGACATCAGTGTTTGTGAAAACTCCTCTAAGGGACAGTTGAATAAAGAAAATCACATGAGCAGACAGATGAGTAGTAGATGCACTTTAGTTTGAATTAAGCAAAATGACCATTTAATCCATAGAGGCTCGCCAGTTTTAAGTCATTTCTACTTTATCATCAAATGCAGATCTTGTAATTGTGTTTCTGAATCATGCAACCTAAAGTTATGTAGTGACTAAATGTCCATCTGATAGCAGATCAGCCATTTAACCATTATTAAATGAATAAGGCTTGTCGAAAGGTGTGAAACTAATCCTTTATATGTGTGAAATATCAGCCTAATTTCTATCTTTTTATGTATTTTGCCTAAAAAAAGAACTAACCTTCAAATAATATAATACCAGCTGAGTCGTGAAATATATATTTAGGTTGTCATATTTAGCAATTAAGTTGAAATAACCTTTACAGCATAAAGTTGATAAATACAATATGGTAACATTTTAGTATTAAACAAAGGTGTAAACCTATGGATGTTTATATGTAATATTTATGTGAACATTTAACACATTTTCCTCTTAAGCTAAGTTCTTTACTGTCATCTCCAACCCCCCCCCCCCCTACACACACGCCATGCAGTAGGAGAGAGAGAAATCTAGGCCCTATGGACATGAGCTGAAGCTATTGGTCGTCTGTGTCTCCCACCACCCCCATCCTCCCCATCCCCATCTACAGCACCACTGGCAGAGGAAGACCTTTCCCAGCTTGCCCACGCAGCCCAGAACATTACCTCTGCGTGTGGGAGCGCACCATATCATAGCTCTTATTTCTGTGGACTTTATAGCCATATAAAGCAGTAAACTATAATCAAAATGAAACGCTGTTATTGGCAAGTTCTCACGCATCCAGTCACATTAATATGTATGCAGTGGCTTGGATCTGATACAATAAGTGTAGAGGAAGTTAGTCCTGGCTTGTGTGAAATCAATGTTCAATATTCATGACAGTCAAGAACAGTTTGTGTGAATTCATAAAATTCATTCATGTTTTTTGTGAGCATTACCATCTGAATGGAGCAGTGCATTTGTCTGCATAGTTGCTGCTGTATTTAATGTGTGTATCTCCATTGTTTGTTTATGCATCTGCTCTATATAACTGTGCACGCTAGAGATACACAGATCGCCTCTGACGACATCCGAATCCACACGTATGCTTGACTCATCCGCCTATCACCCACTCAAATGAATTATTGTCTCAAATTTAGAGACCAGCATGAGCATTCCAATCCATCTCTAATGGTGATAATATGGTAACATATTACACTTAAGAAGGCTGGTTTAAATTAAATTCATATTTATTTAAGTCGTGGGAACAAGATAAATAACTTGTGGCCATGAGATATAAATCTGTTGTTAACTAACAAGACATGGTGAACTGAACTGAACTAACAGCTCTTGCATGGGAGATGAAACGTTTACTTAATCACATAATGTAGCCTCTGTAATGGGCTTTAGTTTGACACACATTGTCTGCACTGACTGAGGACATGCTGTTGTGGACTTTTTTGCAATTAATAATCAATAAAAACATATTAACCTCCATGGCACGGGGAGTGTGACTGTGCACATCTGGTGTATTGGTGACAGGCTGAACCTGCATCTGGAAACAATGAGAGATTGAGATGTACTTGGTGTGTTAGTGGTGGGGATCGACTCAACCAACCAGACATTGTTTTTATACTTCCCTTATCCTTCCCTTCCTACATATCACAAGGCAAATCTGTACAAATCTATCTCCTGTTCCAATTTTTTATTTCATAGGATAAATTTATTTGAATGGAAGGATAAAAGTAAAAACAATGTCTGGTTATCCCTCCGCCAACACACCCAATACATCTCAATCTCTCCCCTTTTCAGATGCACGAGGAGCATCCTGTCACCGAAGTACCAAATGGACATTTAACGACACTTTGCACGGTGCGCCCATCAGACCCCATCTGATATTAATCACAAATGTTCATTTTTACGACGCTACACACCCAGCCCGTGGATTAACTGCAAGGTGATGGGTATAACTGCAATCTGCTCATCACTAGTGCACATAGTCATCTCTTGCATTGTTTTCTGGTCAGGTATATATGCACTACAGCACATCTTGCCATTACATTCATCGTATCAACAACAAGGCTCCCAGATCAGGAATAATGGTGACGTTGTATAAATTCATGAAATTACCATCTAGACTCAAGGGAGTGACTACAAGGGAGTGACTACAATGAGTGGATGGAGCCAAGCATGTAAAGATGCTATCAATGCAAAGCAGTTATTATCCAGAGTGTAAAAAAAGTCCCCATTTTAGAAAACTTTATTTCTAAAGGACGGCCATGATTGTGTCCTTATATAAAGTTGGCCTATTCAGCAGCCTATTCTGCGGGGAACATTGCACCTTTGCAGTCTCAAGCACCAACGGCACAAATTAAGCACCCTGGCTGTCCTGGAGAAGGTTACTGGGCTAGTCTAAGTAAGAGGCCAAGTGTTAAAAAAAGTTTGAAACATTCATGCACAAAGTCACATTTTATGGGTCTTGCTATGTTATGACCACCTATTTCACACCATGCCCTTTAATGCATGGTGATGCTTTAAGTGAGGCCAACGGGTGTCTGGGAAGGTTAGTGTGGTCACAGGGCATGAGAGGAACCAAGAACGAGGTAAATGCTAGTAATTCACTTCCTAGTTTTTGACTGAACAAGGCTGTCTGTGTTGACCCCGCTAATGGAAAATTGCCCAGAATGTAATTAAGGACACAGATGTCCTTCAGGAAACTGCTCTTTGAATTCGCCATCACCAGAGAATGTTTTAGGTTCCCATCAAGTATGGATCAGAATTTATCTAAAGCATAGTCGGAGACTGATTAAACATGGCTAGCAAGAAGTAATCACTTTGTTTTCCCCCTGTCCACTAGGCCTCTTCATTAGTGCTCACGAGTTGTGGACCTGTGGAGTTTTGTGATGATGCAGGGTTGATTTGCAGTGATGTCGGCAAAAGGGAAAAGGGAGAAAGACATTTTTCTCTGTCACTTTGGTTTTTGGGCTTCATATTTCAAATGCCTCCTGGTGTTGAAGAATTAAGAACGCCACTTCGCCCACCTATTACACCTTTAACCCCCCCCCTTCTCCCTTGTACCACCCTGCCCCGAACTTTTTCCTAGCCCTGGCCAGCTCCCTTGATGATAACTGATTTAAATTCACTCGATCATTACTGCTGTAAATTAGACTGGCTGGTTGAAAAGTCAGCCCTGACAATTTTGCAGACAGGCAGCTCCGAGCAGTGGCGCTCTAAAATAGGTCTGTTCCCTTGAATTTTGGAAATGAGGGTCATTGTGGGGTGACAGAGGTGTGGAGAGGGGAGATCATTAACACATAGCGATGAACTACACTTCATCACCAGGCTGGGCACATTCACACAGATTCCTTTAAGAAATCAGAGCGAGTTTGTGAGAAGCTCAAACTGCCATTCATCGTTTGACTCCATCAGCACAGTACATCTGTTCAGCTCCCCCTTTGGCCTCTGGGAATCAATGGAAGCACTCTTTTTCCCCATTGCTTTTCATTACCCCTCCTGCAGATGAAAATAATCCTTTTCATGATCAGGTCTTATTTTCATTTCAGCTTTTAAATGAAATTTTAGATTCAAAATCCAAAGGAGAGCCATTCATTTGCCACTCATTTGCCACAGGTCACCATCCATCCTCCATTGCTGTCTCCACCTCTGTCTGTCTGGTTCATGCTTTGGAAAATCTTGGTTTTCCTAAGGTGGTAACCAGCCACAGTGCTCAGGCACAACATCCTGGCAAATAATAAAAGAAGCAGGAGAGTTCACAACAGACCTCAACACAGCTGTACATGTCTCTCAGTTCTTTCAGGAGCCTATTCACAATTGCACGAGCGTGCCAGCATCCAGCGACAAGCACAAAACTTGCACACACACATTAAGTCAAACCACATGTGAGGGCAGGTGCTTACAGTGTCAACTTCTCTGATGAACTAAAACATGCAGAAATCATCTCTGACCTTTTTGCAATCATATAGAAGGATTTTTTTCTGTCCTTGTTCTCTCTTTGAATATTCAGCACTACAAAGCCAACTACTGGTGGACAGTGATGATGCTGTTTGTAGCTTTCTTTCTGAAACTGTAAAAAGTATGTGAAGTAATTGAGCGGTGGCAAGTTAACACCGTCGACAGAATTCTGAAGCTGCAAAAATAGCTGTTTACCTGTTTATCTGTTTGGTGAAGCTCAACTCAGTATGCAGAACCCCCAACTGGAGAATCAGTTGTCGTTGTTGTGATTGCGCTGTTGTTGTGATGGACAACATCACTTATAAATTCAGCCACCACTGCTACAACATGCTGGTTGACTGTTTATTCATGTTTTCTAATTATTGAACACGTTACGTGTCCATTGGCCATTAACAATACATATACCAAGTGTGAAGCCAATAAGATGAATGGTTCTTGAGATTTGTGTTCCACATACAGACAGAGATTTCTAAAATTATTAGGGAAACAAATCTATCTAACACCAGAATTAATTTTTTTAACATTTTTTTAAACAAGTCATTAAACATAAACTTCAATAGCCTCACATGACCATAAAAATAAGGATTTAGTTCAGATATAGCAAAAACAAAGCAGAGTGGAATTGCAATTTCTCTATTTCATTAAATCTGCTAATGCAAATTAAA
This sequence comes from Paralichthys olivaceus, assembly GCF_024713975.1. Classification (NCBI taxonomy): domain Eukaryota; kingdom Metazoa; phylum Chordata; class Actinopteri; order Pleuronectiformes; family Paralichthyidae; genus Paralichthys; species Paralichthys olivaceus. Next base: position 4,913,631 of record NC_091114.1, read on the forward strand.
TTTTGATGCCCTTACTCTCACCTACACAGAAGTAAGAAGTAAATACTGTATGAGGCTGACGATGAGGGAATTCTTGTCACATACATATTGAGTGATACAGTGTTTCAGTTTTTAGTTTTAGCACTGAAACCATAATATCTTAGGTGATGCTCCACTAGGAGTCCAGTCCAGATATTCATCACTGTAGATTTTGCTTGATATTTGTTCCAAGAAGAAAATGGAAAAAAGAAATGTGGGCTCTGAGGGTGTTTCCCATTATACATGTGCATATGAGTTCGGGAATATGCTACTCAAAGCACCAGAACATCTCTGTCAAACTGTCAGAAGCCTGATAATTTAAAAAGTCAGCTGGGGTGAGATGTAACCACAGCACAAATTTAAGCAGCTTCCTACAGCACGTCTCATATGGAAGCAAACATTCTCTCAATTATGAGAGAACGAGGCGGAGGTGGAGAGATGAAGAGAAGGAGAATCAGGCAGGCAGGCAGAGGAGCAAAGGCAGACAAAAGCTAAATTCATAAAAAAACAAAAGGAGAATAGATTGTCGAAACCCTTCACCTCATTTTTTCCTGCCTGTGACCAAATAAATAAGTGAGGCAGAGAAGACTGGAAAGGAGGAACGGGGAAAGGAGGTATGATAGATTGAGACAGATCATGCATGGCCAAGCATGAAATCACACGTGTGCCGTCCTGCACTGGCTAACAGGAGAAATGAGTAATTGAGTGCGGTACTTGACATCTAACAAAGGATCCTAACCATCACCATCACTGTGACCGCGCAACATTAAGATTAAACAAGAACTGAGGTGAGGGGCAAGGCTGCAGCTAGAGTTACGCTGATGCATCATGGGAGTGACCCCAGGGCCACTGTCAGCGTCGCAGGGACAATCTGTGTGAATGGGAGGAGTCAGATGCTGAGTCCACTTTCCTCTTGATGGTCAGGCCCGTTGCTTCTGTGGTATCTAAGTGGCATTAGTGTCAGTGGGTGTGAATGGGTGAATGAAAGGCATATTGTTGTGCACTTTGGATAGAAAGTGATAATTATATAAATGCAGTCCACTTACAATTTACTGAGTCTTTGTTAAAATATGAATGTATCAGTCTAAACCAGGCTTATATTTGATGTAGTAAACGATTGCTCTCTTCTGTCCAGTTATAATATATTTGGAAAAATTATTCCAGGAACATAGATGCTGTAATACACTCCTACTAAAGCTGCTTTCTTCATACAGTCTTCAAACGGCAGCGTGCTCCGATGGTGAAATCTTTGGTTCTCTACACACCCAATAGTTGAATTCTCAAGGAAAATATACATTCAGATTCCTATTTCCTACTTCTGTCAGTTTCCAGGAAGTGAATGAAAAATAACAGGAATGAAGAAACAACTTCAAGATGCTGAACAATCCATCACACGCCCTGTGACAGGTGACACAGCTGTGCCACATGTCAGAAGTAATTGACAGCTCTTCAGAGTGACGTGATGGAGCATATCATGTATTTGACAAATTCCTGTTGCCTCTATTGCTTCATCCTAACACCTCTTCCTGTTGTTGTTAAAGGGGAGGAGCTGGAGAGACAGTGAGGGCATTCCAAATACATTGGGCTTTCATGTCTGCTCTCACAGCTTCACTTCTCCGTGTAACTGTTTCTCTTTTCTTCAACCTCTTCACATCTCTTCTTCATGACTGTCAGTCTTTACCTTTCTCAGCCTCTATTGCATTTGCTTTTTCTCTTTCAGCCTTTATCTCCCTACTCCTTGTACCATCACCACAGGCTCCTCTATCTTTTGCTCTCAGCTTGTCTTGACATTTTTCCTAAGCAGAGGTCTGAGGCCAGCTGTTGCTGTCTGATTTGAGCCGTTTCAAGGGTTCTTACAACAACACGAAGAGATAGAGATGGGCTTGGCAACAGCTGAGGGATGTAAATCACAGAGAAGAGGGTGAAGAATTGTTATTGGTTTTATGGAGGAATTTAGATTCTATATCTACTGTGCAAATGGAAAATTCAGGTTAAAATATATAACACCAACCGAGAAGTGTGCATGTTCTGTTTGTCTTAATTGATTTCAAGAAACATATGTTTCCTGCTGGGCAGGCTTGTTGGGGTATGTATACTTTCAAAATACCTTTATCAACAGTGACAAGTCATAACACGACACTAACTGGTACTTTGGGTCAGCAAAATATACAGTGCCTGAGACATCCTGAAGAGACTTGTTAAAATATACATTAAAAGAATCCTCTCAGGGCATATTTAAATCATGCATGAATTATTACGACCCATTTGAAGATCAAATATTGTGTTATCATGATATGCATTACGTACTAATGCAGAGGATAAAACAAAGAGCAACAAAACAGTATAACTCACATTCATTTCAGCTGAACTGACTAAGCTCTGAAACCAATAATAACAAAAGCTCTCTATACCCAAGGCTCTCCGGTCGGTTAAAAGTCAAGTGTAGTGAAACCAAACTCAATCTCAAACTTTCTTAACCAATCAAAGCAAAGTTTTGTACCCCAAGCCATTTCACCTTAAACTGATAAAGAGTCCATAAATGATGATTCCCCTGACACAAGCCCATCTGACAGCAAGATGGATTGGGCGAGTTGCTCCAAAAGGAACTCTAATTTTCTCCTTTAAATCAGTGTGAGTATGAGAGGGAACTCTTGGCACATCTTTTCTAATTTCTCAACCTTGTTTGCCACCCACTTGCTCACAGGGGTTTGGGTCCCAGCAGTGAAGGGGGGAATAGCTCAATGCTAACACACTCATTGTTCTCTTTCATTATTCATGGAGGCTAATGGAGGTTTGGATAGCGACCACCGGCAGACATACTCAGGAAGAATGAGGCTGAGAGCAGGGGGGATGTTTTATCTCACCTCTGTTTCGTCTATTTCCCCTCTTCCTCTCTCTGCTTCATCCCTCTCTCAGTCTGTCTGTATTGCTGACGCAGGGCTTTAACTGGGTTTCAGTGAGTAAGAGCTCCTAGGCTGCGTGAGTAATGGGACAGTGAGAGCATCTCGAATAAATAAATGGGACAGTGAGAGTGTCTGGAATAAATAAAGGGGGGGGACCACAACAGCCCTTCCCCTTCCTTGCCCCAACTCATCATCCACCTAACCTGCTCTTTTCTCCCATCATTGCAGTTAAAATACTGCAGGTTGTGAAAGGATCAAACTGCTGAACTATATTTTAAAAATAAGAAAAGTGTTTTTCTTGGACAATCTCCTGTTTTGAATATCTATCTGTAATTTGCAAATATTTAAGTTTTACTTTTCTTTTTATAAGTTACTTCATTTGAACTTTGTCTTGGTGGCAACTCTGTACCCAAGCAACTCTGGGACAAGTGCTGACGGCTTTCGATCCATTCCCTGCGTCAGGTAGAGGGGAAAAAAACAATTCTGACTAAGCAGATACTTTCTGTGCATGAATTATTCAGCAGAGAGGAGAACTCTCTGATTCGCAATCATAATGGGAGGTCCTGAAATGGTGCGCCATCCTGCACCACCTCATATATATTTCAGACCTTGGCAGAGCCTCTGTCGTGCAAGAAGTGGAAAGCCTGCAGGGATGGAAAATGACTGGTTTTGGATACAGGAGATGATGTCCCGAAAGTCAAGTTACGGTTGATCTTTGCCACTCCGCATGTTGACTCTGATTACTGTTAACACCAACACAACAGACAAAAACAATCGTACTTGGAAATAAGCCACATCTTAACATAAAGAGGAGCTTGTGTCTGCTGCAGCACTTCATATAAAAGGGTATGTCTGCTCTTGTCACCATTTGCTGGAAAACAGCATATGTGGCCTAAAAAAAGAAGCTATGCTACAGTTGTTTTCATTCCGTTCGAGAAGAAAAAAGGCTGTTTCTCAGATACCTCTAAAGATGTATGTGTTCACCATCATTCTGGCTTCCAACTTGCCATTACTATCGACAGACTGATACATTACATCACAGTGCCTTTGCACACCTCCTTCATTTTCCACCCACTCTCCAATACTCTTGTTTTGCAACCTATTAAATTGCCCCTGTTACTGTTTTCCCTCTTCTCTTTCATTGTGACACAAGACAGTCACAGAGCGGTTTCAGCTCTGATGAGGACTATCCAATCCTGGGAACAAGGTGTTGTGTCTGTCTAACTGGCCTTCATCCTGTGCATAGTGCTGCTTGCTGACACTCAGGCTTGGGTAATTGCAGTCTGGATTCTCCCAGCTAAGCACATTCCTCCAAGTAATAATAAGGAAAAAGTTATCTTTGTGCACATGTGGGCAAGTGTTTGTTATCATAGGGACATAAACAGTAACACACAGCACCGAAGCTATTCAAAAAGATCTGTGTGGACTCAACTTATACTAAGGAAAAACAAAGGCAACAGATTACAGGCTGCTGTTACTGGACTGATTACCTGTCAGAAAGGAGGAGTACATTTCTCTGTCTAATCAGGAACATTTCAGCTTAAGGTGGGGAATTCTATATTATTTGTCATTTCAAAATATACCAGCAAGAAAATAGTAGGGATAACACTAATTTATCTGTACTCCAGTCTGATCTGTTAAAGCCAATTCTTAGGTTTTTTTTAATGTATCCTGATGCTTATGACTTTCATGGTCAATTGGTGATTCTACTAAACATGGGAAATCCTAAAAAATGTAATAAACCAATGGAAGCTATGGCAATAGTGGCTGTTAGACTGGTGCCACAGACAGAAGCCTCTAGAGGCGACAATATAATTTAAGTGTAACACTGCGACCTCACCTTGAGCCTGTCCTTCTTTAAAATTTCCTATTACACCCTGTTGTATCTCTCCATCTGTGGACTCTTTTCCCACTTGTCTGCTCATTGCAGTGTATGATTAGTCCAAAGCTGTATATGGGCTTAGTTAATGGGGGCTTGATTAGTGGTGAGGAGCTGAGGGATGGAGAAGTAAAGAAGGGGAAGTAGATAGGCTCGAGAAGGGACATTTGGGATGAAGCTGGGATAAACCTGGTGTAGAGCCAATGAAGAAAGAGAGAAAGCAGGGCAGTGTAGAAAGGATGGAGACATTTACACTATCGCTGAGAAGACACATTCACCATAGCTGAATATATCAGGTATCAATTTATCTCCAATAGGCACAAACTGTAGATGGAGTCTTGTGGCTCCACTAATTCCCCTGCCAGAGACGTTCACTTTCAGTCACCTCATCATGAAATGAAAGCTCATTTAAAATGTCATGGTACTTAAATCAGTGGTGTCACAGACCAACTCTCAGACGTCATTGCGGAATCCATAAAAATCATGGTTTGAGGTAAGCAACGGTTAGAGGACAGCAAATCAGCAACACTTAGAGAACATATCTGCAATTTTGTGGACTGATGCAGATTCGTTTTGATGACTAACCCGAGGCCTAACAGATGCCTCTCGAGTGTCTGCAGATGTTCATCAGATTAAGTTGCTGCTCTGTTTTTGACATTGCTCTTTATACGCAATTCTCTTATGAGATCCATCGATTAATAAGCGCAGCAGAGAGTATCGCTCTACACTGTGCTCCACCCAGGGCACTCTGAGCTGTACTGCTGTGTTCATGGAGCACACATTAACCATTAAAGTGATTTAACATTAACACAGAACCACAAGAGTGTGATTAAGAAACATGCAGCATCTACAAAGTAAAGCACAGGGGGTAGATTGGAATAGAGGAGATGGATGGATGTAGAGAGAAAACACTGAGAGATACGGATTACATGGATAAAATAGTGTATTTTATTTAATCATACAGTTCTTTAAATTATGCTTCAAATTGGTGTCATAATTTTACACCACCTCCTGATTGCCATTGCTCACTTTGAGCTTGATATAATGATAGAAAGCCTGCTTTCCTCACACAACGATTATGATGTGTAAGTGACAGGAATTTCAGAAAGTTCGCCAATTCAGTCGTGTTCAAGGTTGGGCAACAGATATATGATTATGTCTTTACTTTCTCATAATTATTTTCTTGTGCATAAATAAGAACATTTCTCATCTTGGCACAAACTTGCTTGTTTCATTTGTCATATTGGTCTGTTGATAATGAGATGCTGGATCGACGGAGAAGACAGAAGAGGAGAAAATGTACTGCTCATCAATTCTTATCCACAGTAATCGGTTCCTGCCTGAGAGTGGCAGCTGTGGTAGTGACTGTAGTGTCACTCTTCAATGACAGGAAGGACAGTGACATTGACAGAGGGGGATTAAGAGAGTAAACTTATCTCACATTCCCACTAAACACTTGAACTATTGACAAATAATATGATATGAAAAAGTCCCTAGCTGTCCTTGTCTGTGAACAAGCAGTGATCAGGACACACTTCTGCATGCTTGTGACCAGGGTAACTGCACTGTCCTCTATTCCTGGAAGTGAGGGCAGGTTGTATTGATACCTTTTTGTATTCAGTCCCTGCTCTGTATTTGTTTTGTCATAACTCATGCTTTGGAACAAATCACAGTGCACCTGCGAAATCATCATGAAAGCCATATACCAGAAAGTGAGACAGACAGGAGCATGCAGATGGGAGGGTGGGAGGAGATGAGTGAGCTAAGAAGAGGCTGGGAATAGAAAGGGATGAATGGAAAAATAAAGGACATAAAATGATATATAATACTGGTTACAACAGCTGGTATCGCTGGCACGGCACTGTGAACATTTTTATCTCAGACACACTGGTATAATGGTGCTCCCATTTACAAACCTCTGCAGGAAGTAGAATGAATGTAAGCAGAGGGTGGGGACAATCCATCAATTTATTTTGCTCATTTGCAAAACAGATCTCATTTCATGTGTCAGTAAATCACCTAAACAAAAGGAGAGGGCTGGGTCCAAATGATAAAATCTTCCACACAGGTGAGAGCCACCGGCTCTACACTTGTGATGAATTAGATTATTAAATCTATGAAGACACAAACAAGAAAATTCACTCATTATCTACTCACCTCTATGCCGATGGAGGGCTGGGTGAAGTGTTTGAGTCCACAACACACGTTTGTTTTGCTGTTATTTTTTTATGTTTAAAACTTCAATTGTATTAGATTTGGCTGCATTATGTTTACCCCTGAAACTCCCAAAATGTGTTGTGGACTCTAACACTTCACCCACCCTTCCATTGACATAAGTAGATAATTAGTTTTAATAAACTATCCCTTTAATGTTTTGACTGATTATTTAATCTAATTTATCATTAGTGTAGTGCCAGTAACCCTCACCTGTGCAGTAGATTTGTTTTATTCCACTCTTCCCACTTTTTGGGTGAACTATCCCTTTAAAGGCGGTGGAGACAGAGGGTAAGGTGTGGATGCCCCAAACGACAACATGGGTGAATAAAAATCCCCTGCAAGCGTAAACCATTTGTATAAAACTGTGAAATATGATTACAAGTACACATAAAGGGAAAACCAATTCCAGTTTTGTTATTTTTTGGAATAAAAATTGCAAATAAAGAAAATATTTGTATTTCAGTATTTTGTGAGACTTCTAAGAAGGAAGTCTTCCTCCATTCTTCATGTCTCCATAAATAGACAAAAAGAGCAGTCAGCCCTCGCCCTAAACTAACCTCTGAACACACTGCTGTCTAATCAGGATTAATTGGCCCACCTTTGCCTAATAACGCCTGGTGAACTGTTCTTCTAACATTTGCTTGGAGTGACAGCTTTGCTTGTTCCTCCTCCTGACCTTTCCTTCTTTGCAGCTTCAGTCTCGGCATTGGTCCATCTTTCCTTCTCACCGCAGTTTCTACAGGTTCATTATCACGTCTGCTTTACGAGTGCTACCGCACACAATGAGAGGTCAGTCAACAGACTTCACTCAGAAGATGAATGTCAGGGCCAGGAGGGTTCTACCTGCAGGCAAACGAGCTGCAGTGTGTCTTAAGAAGCTCTTCAGTCTGCAAACAACAAGCTTCTGATTATATCATGACGAACAAACTGTCGACAGATAAGCTATTGATATGAAATCCTGAACCAATGATGCACTCCACTGAAACCTCACTAGAGACAATTATCCTGAATGTATCGTCGGGTGAATCTGGTATCTGAGTATCACTGAGCCTCTCTCCTGCTGTTGTACATGACATCCATCTCTGCTGTGATGGCAATGTACGTTTCTAAGCTCTGCTGGTTCCCAAAGAGCAAACACAGAGGGATAATGATTTTGGCAATTTGGAGCAATTACTTGTGTGAAATGACTTTCAATAGGGTTTTGATTACAATGTCTATCTCAACAGGTCAGTCATTTCCCTACAATAGACAGCCAGGAGAGTGAGAGAAACATGCTTTCACATTAAACTGGAGCTTAATCAACTCTCCAAATGAAGCACCTTCTCTTGTTAGTTAATTAATTTTTATATAAATACATTATATTGACAGTTTTTGAATAATCAACGTGATTATTGTACCAAAATACCACAGTATAAAGCAAGGAGGTACAATTTAACTACTATTGCTGTGACAGTATAAAAGCAGGATGTTTGAGTAAATAATGTTTATAAAAATAATTTATGAGATTAATATTTATATGAATAATTTTGATGATCATACCTAAGATGGTAAATTTGGCTATGATACAGATAAAACTTATTTTTCCAATTATTATAGTTACAGTGCATTAGGATTTTAACCCCTCCATATTTATAGATTTATGCTCTTTATACCCCATTTAGTAACCCTTGTCCAAATTCATATCCTAAAGCTCATTTCCTCGTCTTCTAGCCTGTTGCCTGCTACTGTAAGACTTAACAAATGACGCCATCTATATATAATAGTGCCTTTCACCTTACTGGTGGTGTGCATCTAATCTCGTCTAGAGCAGACCTGATCTACTTTCTTTGAGTCTCTTGACTCTCAGAGAACAGACAAAAGTAAAGTGAATAAAAACTGCATTGAGATAAAAGAGCAGGGCTAACCCGAGTCTTTTCATTGTTCTGACAGAGGCATCAAGAATTGATTCAAACAACAGTATAAGGTAACCACCCTCTTAATTTCCAGCACTCTAGGGGGCCCCTCAAGTGGCCAGATGGGCCCTAAGCAGGCACTGGCTTCGTTTAAGCCTCAGGCCAGCTCAGGAAACATATGAGCCTTTACTGCACTGTGAGTCTCTGCCCTGTTTTTATTTCATGCTATAAAAGAGAACACCACCACATACATTCAAAAAAGTCAATACTGACCAATTAGGTAATCTAAAAAGGTATATAAAGGCAATGACCCCCATCTTAGAAGGAGCTTTCTTGGCTCCCATGGTTATCTGTACACAAAGGATGAGCATTCACTGAACACTGTAGCCTCCTGTGTATCTGTTTGCAGGCTAGTCTTGTCTGTTCCTTTTGATTCCAGAAACAAGATGACTGTTGCTGCATCTCAGTCTGGCAGAGACTCTGTTTTCTGTTGCCTCTGGGCCTCTAACACAGTTTGTCTACAGCTCTTGGCCTGCTGTGATTATATTACATTATTGTGTGTTTGTGAATGTGTGGCAATGTATGATTGTGTATGTGGTCCAAGCAGAAAATTCTGAAAAGTTATAAAAGACGTGAAGTGTGAAAGATATGCAACTAAGCAAAAGACTGCTCTATATTGTAAACTTTCCTAATGTTCAGGGCTGTAGGAAGAAGCACTGTGCAGTAGTGCCCTTAGAGAGTATGTTTGTATGTGTGCATCGATGTGGGAGTTTGTGGTTTAAGCACCTTCCACATTGTTCTCCTGGGAATGACCGCAGTTTTTAGAGCAGCCAGTGTCAACCACCACCAACTCTCTCTTTTCCAGTTCCAAGTTAAAACATGCCTCATTCATCTGCGACTGTGGTTGTTTGTAAAATACAATAACCATTATCTCAATATTTTCTTTAAATCAAGTGTTTTAGTCAGCTCGTCCGAATCATACTTTTAACTGTCAGGCATCAAGTTTGAAATAACCATTAACCAATTAAAGCTGACATTGAACGCTGCTTTTTCAGATTAAACTGGACCCTCAGAATAAATAACAGACAAGGCCACTGCTAGTATCCAGGTTCAAGTCATAAAACTTTACAATGTTTTGGGTAAATATCATAATGAATATTTATAATGAACTTTGAATCAAGGTACAAGCTCAGAATCACAATATATCTATCCCAAACAATGAACCTGGTATAGGGTTGGGTACCATTCACATTTGAAGTGATGCCGGTACCTGGAATTTGGTACCAGTTACCAGCAGTAATTTTACTTTACTCTCTCTGTATAACAAAAAAAAATGTCTGACCTTCACCAGGAGGAGACGTGATCACTCTAACAGGTTTTCATTGTTTTGGTTTCTTATTAAAGTTTCGGCCTTAACATAAAGTTACGGTTTACCTAACTCAGGCAGTTTAAATGTTGATTTGTTTGAAATGAAACAATATCAAAAATGATATTGTGACGTCATTAGACTAATTTCTTAAATTAGTCCAATCTTCCTTCATAGCTGCAAATTAATTCTTTATTCAGCTTATTTCTCACAGGCACGCACCCACACATACAAACATACATACTTTTTAAATGCATTTAACGTATGGAGATCTAGAGGCACATTCCGTTTGGCTCAATTTGGTTGCCTGTGCGCAGATGCGCTCAAGGGTACCGAAATTTGGCCCCGATTGATTAAACATGAACCCGATAGTACCGAGTGCAGAGTTTGGTACCCAACCCTAACCTGGTATACTGTAACAAAGCACCAGTTAAAACAGTCAGGCCATGGCTGCATGCATGATGACAACGATTCCACATAATGGCTGCACAGTTATCTCCAAGGGTCACAGACAGCGGAGAAATATAAGAACACATTAAAAAGAATCACATTAAAACAGTTGTAGCTTGCAGTTAGCCAGGGGAGAGAGACTAGCTTCAAACAAATCCATTATTTAGCTGAGAATGGCTATAGAGGGGGGCACAGTAGGGGATACAAATCATTGGAAAGCAAACACTAGTGCTGAAAGGGTATCAGCAGATAGGCAGAGCAATTAGATGATGCTAAGAATTCAGAGATTACAGTGGGTGTTCACTGCTACGTGTATTTGCACACTTAAGGATGGTGAACTAATCAAATACAGACTTGTGCACTATTGTCCATGTTTCACAACTCAAATCACAACCAAAATGGCTCTTGAAAACTTCACTCCCTTCCCAAATGTTGAGGCATGAGTCTGTTGTCAAAACGTGTTGCAGTCTACACAGGACGCTAAAACGGCAGGAGAAGAGGAAAAAAAAGACTATGTGGTGGGGAGATGGAGGAGGCTCGTGAGAAAGATGACTCATCCAGATTTTTACTTTAGTTCCATCACTGTAATATATTGTGCACCACCTGAAAAGCTGCAGCTTTAAAGGGCTGGGAATGACATTCACCTGACTGGCACCAAAGATTCGGTGGCAACCTTCGAGTTTACAGCAGAAATGTAAGGTGTTGAGATGTTGTCACAAAGGAACAAAAGGTTGATTGTGCTAGTTTGAGTCCATGGGGAGGCTGTATGTACAGTAGTGATTCCCTTTATCCCTTCACAGCCACATGGAAGTTTTTCAAATGCCCCAGTTAACTTCAAGCAAGCCTCTTGTGGGGGAGGCCTAAGACAGACAGAAGGATTTAAGATAGCTTTACTCTGACTAACCATATTGGATTTTCTCTCTATATTTTCTTAATCCCCAAGCATTCACTGAGGTCAGTGGAAGCCATATTGCCAATAGTGGTCACCCAGCATAAGATAAAATACATAATTCCCAGACAAAAATATGAACAGATGGTAATTAAGGGGAATAATCCAAAAAAACATGAATGAGGGTTCAGAAGCTATAGTCAAAACCAGTCTGCTACTAAAATATGCATCCAAATCTACCAAAAAAATCTTTATTTTTAATCACTATCACACATACGTATAGATATTAAATCTAACTGCAGTGCCCTTTACAATCCAGCCCAGACCTCTCGCTCATGTCATTCCCACTAGATGTGCATTTTTGTTTTTTTGTAGAGCTTATCCTCTATAAACCAGTTATTTTTAATAATATCTGGGTGTTCCATTACTGGGAAGTAAAAAATGTGGTCAGAGAACCACCTACTGACCTCTCTCATCCACACCACTAAGTATTGCCAGTAAGCCAGCTTGAATAACAAAAGGGTTAACAACCCTGGGGCTTGGGGTCCCATTTGTAGAGGCAATGATCTGGGCTTTTAGTCCAGCCAGCTCAGCCCAAAAGCAGTCTGAGTGAAAGAGAAAATCGTGGTGTTTTGGATCTCCAACACTCCCAAGACCCTTGGCATGATTTACTGGCTTCCCAGGCAAGTCAAACCCATCCCAGGAATGTTTCTGGCCAGACACAGCCTAATGATGGAAAAAAAAAAAACATCTTGTTGATGACTGATGAAGTCATTAAATGAAGCCGTGGGGAAAGAGGAGATTGAGGTGGGCCCCTGTGAACGCAGCACAGACCATGTAATTTGTATAGTTGCATATCAGTGACAGGAGAACAAGGGTAAGGTTGAAACCCATAAGCCTGCTCAGCTGAGACAGACCACTGAATGCTTAATGGAGTTCCCTGGCAATGCTTTACTGCGACTACCTGAAAGTGCTTTATAGTAAGCAAAATGCAAATATGTGAATAATATGCTGGGGGATATATTTCCGTGTACCACTATGACAGAAACAGCAGTCACACCCTGAGCTGGGTTTTTATCCTTAAAATACAAAGTAGGAGAAAAAGCTGGCCTTTTGCATCGTCCTTTAAACCCTGAGAAGATGAAATGCATCATTGGTGCCACTACTGAACCTATCAGAAATGACTCTCAGTAATCTTCAAATGAATAATGAAATAAGATTTTTTTTTCATCATGAAAAGCATACAAATGATGTTTAGCTTGATGCTGGGAGAACTCCCAGCAAATAGATGGGAAACTGTGGTGCTTAAAAATTTATGTGGTAACGGATGTGAAAGTAGAACACAGAGCACGTTTGGTACATCTCCATCCTGTCCATGGCAAAATCATTCAAACAACTGTAAATACTGACAGAATGTAGCTGAATGTTATCAAAGAAAATGTAATGCAGAGAGGCTAAATGCTAGTTGGGTCAGCTGGAGTGAGTTTGCAGCCTCCTGCATATGTCTCTCCTCCTTGCTTCCATTCGAATTTCTTCAGTGTGTCACTGAACTTTGTAGATGGAGTAATGTTGTGTTGGGCCATGCTGCCAATGTCACTTCGCCCTATGTGTTTATCGACACTTAACCACAGAATACCTGCCACTCTGACTTGCCTTCATACTCCCGCTGTTACAGGCTTCAACAGCCGGTAAATGTGTTCATGTGTGTGCACAAGAAAAACACAGAACCTCCTAGCGATTGAGTGACAGGATAAAATGGGATTGCACTGATCTGCTTTGAGTAAGACATCATTCAAACAGTGTTGTAAGGTGTCAAGGATGATGGCTGGAAAAAAACCGTAGAAAACCGAAGAAAGAGGGGAGGTTTGCTCTGTCACTTCGAGAGTTTTTAGTTTTAAAATTTTTTAACACTGAGGCAGCAAAACATAAACGCATTGGAATGAGCAGAGAACAATATTAATGTGCTCAATATCCATAATGCCAAATAGCCCTAGAGAACTGAAAAGTGCTTATCTTTAAATAAGCTAGAGGAATTCAAGTAACTGTGACAGGCAATTTACTGATCGTAATTTTACAAGTGTGAAACATGACACCGTAGCAGTAAGAGCTATGTGATGTCTCAGAGTGACAACTCTATTTATATCCCGAGTTTGGAGGATGACTCCTTTTCTGACCAGTGTTCTGTTACTCAGAGAGCACAAAAAATGTCAATACGACCGGTGGAAGCCATTGATCGGCAAGAGAGGGGAGGAAACAAGAGAAAGACACAGAAGCAGAGTGGAGAGGAGACAGACATAGAGACAGACAAAAATGGTAGAAACCAGACAAGAAGCAAGATGGAGTGTGTCTAAACAAATCACTAAACCTCGGCCCATTTTTCAGAATCCATGTGACTGCTCGCATGTGAAGAGCTGCAATGTTATATTTAGTCAGATGCTACAAATAATGAGCGTAACGTAACAATTCACAAATCACTGCCACTTTGAATCTTTAATATCACTTTATAAATGTTAATAAATGGTTTATAACATATTATATTGTTATGTTAAGGCATTTTGAGTGTTTATTAACATGCAGTTGTCAGCAAATATAACGTCTATATATTCAAAGGATTATACTTTTTAAATCAATTGTTATTCATTGTCTGTATAAACACAGACTCTACCAATGGGTGCAAACAGGGGTAACTAGCCATTATTAAATTATCATATAATGCTAAAAATCCTAAATGAGAATCCAAGATTAATTAAAATGCCTTGATCATGGTAAATTGGATCTCGAAATGCAACTGGTTATATGGATGGCAATAATTACATTTTTAATAAGGGCTTTATCACAATCCATTATTGCAATATGGTAAATGTAAATTACATATCAAACAATTACATTAAAATCCTAATGTGTGAAAAGAAAGTAAAACTTTTAGGTAAGATAACTTCCTTGTGTAGTTTCTGGAAAAAAAATTAACAATTCTTCATTAAAATGTTAGAAATGAAATATCTGTGAAAACAAACAAGAGCGCCCACATGAAGACCCACACAGGCAAATGCAAAAATACAAACATGACAAAGGTCACGTCAATTCTCAACCAGACAATTACTGAGTCACTTGGCCAAACCTTGATCTTGCTTAAGGTACATCTCTCATCACAGCTCTACTGGACTTATGGGTTCCACCACCACAAACAAAACAACAGTAAACAAAATCAGTTACACTTGCAGTGAGGCTAATTAGAGATAGGGGACTCTCGTTAAGTGGTGTATTAGCCCACAGCAGATGGTCATACGACTGCAGCTAAATGGCCTCGTGTAGGAATAATACATCTGCGAGCATTTGTTTCTCACTTTGAGGACAAAAGCCAGACAATAATCAAAAATATATGCTTAAAAAATATATATATTTTCTTTTTTTAATTTGATGGAGACAGTTAATTATTTAACTGCTAAAATGCTCCCTCACAAAGCAGGATGAGCTTGGCGGTGCATTGGTTTTTTGCACGGTGTTTGTGACTGCATATTATCTCTGTAGTAGAACAAAACGGTCTTTCTTCAGGAACGACTAACGTGTTCCCAGTTCGAGCGAGAAGGGGATATTCAATTGTTTGGATACAAAACAAAAACTAAGTAGTTTACACATTCCTCCCACACATTTCTAACTACTCTCATGCAGGTTTCAGGGGTGTAAATCTATTTGCTGTTATCTCTCTCTAACAAAGCATTGTGCTCCATGTGTGAAACAGCTTTCACGACTTTGACCAGGCCAAAAAACACGACGACATTGTGAAAAAATGGTTAAAAACAACCTTGAGGCAACAATAGGGAATGTCAAGCTACAGTGTCAAAGAATTTAACACCTTCCCTCAAAGTCATCAATGTCATCCCAGCTGTTACAATGCATTATCTCCCAGTTCAACTCAGTGAGGGACTGAGAAAACATCCTGACATGATAACCATGTGGGAGGGTTTGTGTTTGCAGAGCCATAAACCTTATCGAAGTGCTTACACAAGACAAGCTTAGTGTTCAACTGAGAGAAACATAGTTACAATGAGAAGCAGTGCTGTAAATGTGATGATGTGTGATGGATAGATATATTGATCTAGAGAACAGAGTGATGCACATTTGAATAGTAACACTATCCCTTAGCTTAAGAGAAACAATGAGTCCTTAGTCCTTATGGAAGTTTCAAGTAGAAAACAACTGTTGCTGCATTTTAACATGCACAGCAGCTTACATTACCACACGAGGCTCTGAAATGAGCACTGCTATCCTATAACCTGACATGGTTTCCATTTATTCACAGCTCCCATCGGCTCACTTGAGAACAACATTTAATGCTACAATTTTGTTCCGGGTACTACCTGGTTTACGACTACAAAACCTTTTCTGTAAGTGGAAAATGAATGGTACATTGAGGAAAGCTACTGCGCACTGATTTGGTCAAGTTAAAACATAGAAGAAAACATTTTGTGTCTCCACAGAGAAAAAAGCAGGTTTATTGAAAGACTGGGCCTCCACACGGAACCACCACCAGATCAAGATACTCGCACGGCAATGCCAAAAGAGCTATTGTGTGAGGTAAACGTGAAAAACAAAACATTTTGCCCCTGCTGCTAAGGGTTGTTTTTAAAGGGGGTTTTGTTGTGTGCGACTGGCTGCTCTCTACTGTACCATTGTGTTGTTGATTACCCTGAAGGCCTGGCAATGCTACCACGCCTGCCTGCATGTATCACTGTTTTGATGTGCAACTCTGATTGTGACTGTTGTGTAGCTATTCATTATGGTGCTACAGCAGCACGATGATTACGATGTCTCCAAATAACTTCAACAATCAAATGATAGTGCTCGAGGCATTACCATTATAACCGGGGAATACAACATGACATGTGACACACACCCACATCATCACAGCACAGCCGACGGCACACAGAATCTCGCAGGTATTTCTGACCTGGTGAAGTGCGCTTTCCCAAAAAACTCTGAATATGGGGCCATTGAGCCACCTCTCTCCTACAACATGACATCTATCAAAAATCTAAAGCTGTTAGGAAAATGTAAAACAGTGATTGCCATGTTTTTCTTTCCCTTACAGAATAACATCTCCATAGATCATTCAAATGATGTAGTCTCCTGACATGTGAAGTCAAGTAAGTATTCATATGGTTGAGTCAGTTCAAAATATAAAACTATGCTGCACTGTCTAACAAAAGTTGAAAGCCTACATAAATAAAGCATTCAATGACAACTCTGAGACTTGAAATATGTCAAGTTGCTGCAAACACTACAAGTGTAGCTTGCTGCATTGATTAACCTGGGCACACGGCTGAGCCGACCTATCCATGGTACAAAGATAGATTAGGGCTTCAGTGGGAGATGTAAAACATCAATAGAGAGACTTGCTGTCTGGAGTTTGATGCTTTTATAGCCACAAAGCTGAATCAGGTGATAAATGGCTGCAACTCAGATGACATCCACATGGGTCTGAGCCCTAAATGGACATGACACAGCCTACTCGATTTTCACATGAACGCAGGCACATTTTCCACTGCTGTGCTCAAATGCTTCCCTGGTGAGTACGTCTCACAAACCCAGGAGGGCTTATTATGATGCACTCCTATTTTAAGTTAACTTTAGGCCATACTGTTTCTTTTAAATGTCTCTCAATCTCTGAGGTTTATGACTCTTACTTAAGGTGAGCTCTTACGTTAGGACTTTGGCTTCAAAAAGTACTGCAAATATAAATAACTGAAAATATTGTCTTTAAAAAGCATTGATGAACATGAGCCACAAGTAACCAAGATACTTGCCTGACTGCTAACCATCCACCTAGCAATCTTACTGGAGAGGGAAAGTAGCAGAGGGAGTAACAACCTACAAAAGAGCTACCTATGCACATTCCCTGTCATAATGCTGACATATGGACAGTACCTCAGTGAGAGGTTCTGAGACACTGGTTACTTGTCCTCTTGCTCTGTTCCGTTGGCACTGTCTTGGCCATGGCAGAAGTCACACACTTGCTGGCTCAACTGTTACTAGAAACACACACTTTGCCAACACATGAATACCACATCTGAGGCCGTCTTCACGCTCTCTCCCCCTCTCAACGTCTTCTTCTTCATCTTTCACTTTTGCATGTCAGGGTTGTTGATGTTCTGTCATTTTCCCCTCAAACAAATCTCCCGCTGCCTTCCTATCTAAATTATGCAGCGTCCTCCCTCCAAACATCCTCTTCCAAATATCTTTTTAAGTTTAGTCTGTTTTTTTTGTTTTTTTACTAGCAAGAGCCAGTGGGTTTGAAACTGAATTCAGCACCAGGGACAGTTCCCTGAAATACACCATAGCGCCTATCTCCACAACTAAAGGCAGGTTCAGCAGGCCTCAGTCAGTGTGTGTGTGTGTGTGTGTGTGTGTGTGTGTGTGTGTGTGTGTGTGTGTTGCTATTTTTGTTGTGATGGTTAAAGAGTCTGTGTAGATAGTACTCAAGTATGTTTGTTTGATACAGTTTTAATTACTAAACCGCTTATCATCATTTTTTATGTTACCATATGTAACGTATGACATTGTAGATGTTTGGTAATAAACCTCTTCCACTTAAACCTACAATACATGCCAGTAACTAGTATTGTTTTAAACAAATTCAGTACTAATGTGAGCAAAAATAATAAAATAATAATTATATTTTTTACATCTAAGATAATCAACATACATATCTAAATACATACATATGTTAAACTATGAATTAATTATTAACAGTTTGCATAAAAGCAGGTGTAATAAATCTCGTAACTACTTTGTATGCAGTCCTGATAATTAACTGCATATATGCATGTTGGAGTAATATAAGTAAAGGAAATATACATATAAACATGTTTTGTCCGTTTTTGCTCTTTGCTTTGGCACCTATTTTTAATTTTCTTCCACACACACAGAGCCAGCTGCTCCTGAGTGACAGAATAATCAGTGATTAAACACTTCAGAGATGGCGTACACTGGAGAATAGATCACAAAGCATACTGCACACACAAGACTGATCAAACCATGAGTCACAGACAAAGAGTATGTGTGTGTGTGAGATTGTACTTGTGCGCGTGTGTCAGCCAGTGCAAACACCTAAAGCTCTCTTACAAGCAGAACAGGGTGGAAACAACAGGGGCTCTGATTAATTTTCATTACTTTTTGCAGTTCACATCAAAAATACTGAATTTGAGTGGTTTTCGTTTTCAGAGCCAATTAAGCAACGTTAATGGGCGACATCTAAATGGGGGTTATTTGGTTGGCAACAGTGTTCTTCCTGTTTCATTATCACCTGTCTCTATGTGATAAGACGTTGCTAAATAAAAAGGTGAAGCTGTCTGGGTGGTAGTGACCCCCTGAATTGATCATTGTTCTTAGGAGCCCTTAGCAGACACAATCAGTTAAGCCTGGGAACACCTCTCCTCTCTGAGATGACAAATAACCTTGGCGTTAGGCCCCCAAACAAACAATTTTTGTTGCATATTTCATCCTCGGTTTCTTTGGCTTTTCTGTGTGCAGCTGGGGTTTTATTAGTATTCTGGGTGAGGACGGAAAAATCTGGAAAGCACGGATGGCTAGAGAATGCAAAGTGGTTTCCTCTAACTAGTGCTCCAACAAACTGTTATGCGCCTTTTCCTGAATTTCTGTCTCCCTCTCTCAGCTACTATTACAAAAAAAGAAACTTGCCGTGGACCTCTTGTTTACTTCAACAAAACTAATTGACATGCAATCAGTGGCTTACCTTAGCCTCAAATATGCAGAGCCAAAAAAGAAAACATGTGGAACACATCCTTCAGGCAGCAAACACTGATCCTGTGTCATCAGCCTGTATCACATGACTAGCTCCTATCCATTAAGGAATTTGTTTTCCATGTCCAAAGGCAAGGGTGGGAATCATATGGGAAGCTCACGACACAGAGGGAACATGTTTTTAATGTAGGGACTGACTGTATGACAGGTTGCCTCCGTCGCTAAGGCTGGGATATATTCTTGAGGGATCTTTGCTTCTCTGGAGATATCTTTGCTGGCTTGTTTTTTTAAAACTTGCAAACAAGCTCCTCAGCATCTTGTGGCTGTATGCATCAAAGCAAACCATACAACACTCTAGAGTGGCGATTAAAGGGAGCTAAAATATTAGCTTCTTGCAAACACACTGGGGGTGTAACCCTGCCATTGTCAAGATGTAACCAAGCAATTAAATAAAATACATATCCCTGGATATTTAAAAGCAGCACCTAAAATCTATGTTGTCACTGAGTAGAACACGACAGAGCCATACAAATTAAAATAGTCTTTACGAGCCGAAACAGTGGTGATTTAAAACCTTCCTAAATTGCAGATGCACATGATTCAGACAGCAAAGTCTTATTATACATTGGCACATCAATGAAAAAAGCTGCTTATTTCAAATTTTTTGCTTAAATCAATGTAATTTGTTTTTGCTGGACCCAAAAAGATTCACCTGATACAGGACATGCAATTCTCAAGATTCATTTTACTTCATGTGTAAAACAAAAGAGAGGTTAACGAAGCTAATGCAAGTTTGCTTACATTGCAACACCTGGGAATCTACGATGCTGGAGTCTTAACACACTGCACCAGAGCTAAGTATTGAATTAACATAGCTCAGATAAATACAAATCATGCAACTCCTGTCACAGTTCTTGCTTTGACAGGAGTCAAGTGTGAGGTCTCAAGAGCGTGGGGATAGTCTATATCACACGTTTTATACACAAATTACCGGTCTACAGTTCTGCTCTGTTGTATTGAGGTGGTGACAGTATAGACAATGATTAACTGATTCTATTTTTAACATGAAGAGAAATGTAATGATGGGAAGGGAGAGAAATTAAAGACAGTGGCCAAGAGCAGGGAGGAGTATGGGGAGAAGAGAAGCTTGAAATAACATTAGTGTATGATAGGATATTCTCCGAAGGAGATCTTCTTAGGCGATATAAGCCTGAGCTGAGGACTTGAGACCTGGACTGGCTTCGCAAAAGTAAGGATTTAAAGCTAATCTTGGTCTTGACAGTATAGAGACCTTACTGACTTAAGCTTTGACTTGAGACTTGACAGCAAAAAAGGTTCATGCCTTGGGTTGTGACTGTGTAAAATGCCTGAACAATAAAAAATAAAGACATGAACAAACACGCCTTGCATGAAAACCCTCTACATGGAACTCTCCACTCTGTGAACCAGACAATGGAGGTAGAAAAAAGCAACATAAACCATGGTTTCTACTAAAAGGTCCAATGCAGAGCCATATTAGCAGTCAGATTTCAGACATCTAAGATTTGCAACTAGCTAGCATTATGCTTAAAAAGACCTGTGAGCCAATTCATGTGAGGCAAATCAACAGCCCACTAACAAGCTATTGCTCTCAAACAGGCTCTTGATATGCATGGTGTTTTGCAGCTGGTCATGCTCTTGGTGTTTGGGATGTATGGGGAATGTCACCAGTTAAAAAGAGAACTTGTCTATGCTCATGATAACAGGTCCCAGTGCACAGAACACTAGATTTCTATCTGCGCAAAGTTAGCACTGGTCAAACATCAAACACCTGATTGTTCACTCATGGACACAAACTCACACAATTGCCATGTCCTTAGTCACCCATCGCCATGGCACTCCATGACCAAGTGATGAATCAGAAAAGTGATGGGTGATTAGCAATGCTTCCCCCTCGATGTCACTGCCACGGTTGACTGGAGGAGAGGGTGTTGGGAGGAGAGGGGGTGAGGAAGGTGGTGGCTGTGGTGGGTGGGAGGTGTCTTGTTAGAGGACAGGAAGGAAACAGTGAGTGAGGTTCCAGGACATTACTTACACAAGGCTTGACATGTGAAAGGACAGGGTTCATTAGAATAGGCTGTTGAGATGTGGAGTGAATGGGCCACACACACAAGCACTAAACTCTCATTCATTGTCCTTTACCACACCCTTCAATAAATCTGGTCCACTTAAAATCCTGTTGGCAATGGGGACTTTTATTACATTAGAAAATAGTGTACTGCAGCATTAAGGGCATGATTTGATTTTTGAGGTAGCTGACTAATACTGTTTGTCTTCTAATTACTTTTTATAAATAATTATCACTGGGAAAAGTGAAATCAGTGTAATTAAATACTCCTGTCTCCCTGTGTTACAATGATAGAGCAGAGGCATTTCTCACTAATTTATATTCTAAGGTAACTAACTTTTAGCTGTCCCTCTTTTTTCAGCGTACTGTAACTCTGTTCAAATAAATGGAATGTGAACAACGGTGCTTTCCCTATGTAAACACTGTCTTATCGCCCTACTCCGCTGAAGCCTCCCTATTGTTTATCTCCTGCGCTGGTAATGGGACAGAGTAATTTCTCATTTGTAGCAATGTCAAAAAGCAATTACAAGCCTGTGACTAAAAGCCACTGAACAATGCCCACCATCAATCACTAGAGAGGAAAAAGGCCGAGTGTGCAGAGACATTTCAACCCGCTCTTATTTCCCCTGCCTCCTGCTCTGGTATTTGTGCGCTCAGCTGAACTCGGCCCTGGCTTTATGGCTGTTTGGGCGCCACTGTGGAAGGGTAGAAATCTGTTGGAGATAGCCAGCTAATTATCGGTACTATATGTCCAGCTTAAAAATGTGTGGATCCAAACCATGGCCTCCACACCGTGTGTGCTTTAACACATTATTATATCTGCTTACATCAAGCTTTGCTCATAATGTCCACATTTGTCAAGGCGTGACAAGTGCAGCAGTTTGTACATCTGTAACTTAATAGCTTCAAAGAAGCGGTCATATTTAATAGATTCTCTGGAATGAAGATGGAGATACAGCATTGCCGGAGGTGTCATTTTCAATTTGCTATTGACTTTTTTTTAAACTCACGCAGTCTGAATGAATCATGTCTGGGAAGAGATCAGAATATTTAATCAATCTTGATGTCAGAAATTGATTGTAGGCACCTCAGGCAAGTATTGACACCTGTTCAACATGGTAGCTCACATTTAAGGTTTGTACATGGCTTTCAATTCTCATTAAAGTACAGAAAAAAACTTGCAGTAAGCTTCCACAGCAAGCTGCATTTTTTTTTTTTTTTCCATGCAGCACTTTGACTTTGAAGCAGCATTGACCAAGGGCTATTCTTGATCGATCTTCAGGGCACTACACCGTGAAGACAGCACCCAGTGTCTCTCAATCCATCTGCCATGTCCATCTTTCACATTTTCTCAGCCCAGGGCCTGTATTGACAGCCTATTTCCTTGCCTCAACGTCTGCTAACCCTCCAACTTCCACCTCCTCTTTCCCACACACGCATTACACCCCTGCAGGCCAGGTATATCAAGAGCAGAGGTGGGTGTCCACAGATGATCAGTAAATGTGTTTGTGTCCTTCTGTGTAGGTGTTTATTTGTGTTGCCAGGAGGTGACACTCCTACAATTTCCCTTTGGGATTCCAGACAGGTACAGTGCACAGCGGGCAATGGAGCTTAGAGAGACAGAATAGAGGTGGAATGTGAAAGAAGGAAGAGAGACAGTGAATACTGCGGGTTATGAAATCATAAAAGGGATCAGGCGGATGATCACAGAGGGAGGGGGTGGGGGTGTTTGGGATTGACCTTGGGGGATTCTGCATTAGAGAGAACAAGTCAGGTGTGTCCAGTGTCAGCGACAGGGCTTTATGCCATTAGTGGTGGTCAAAGGTTAAAGCACTGAACACAAGGACATGGAGTGGCCTGCAGGAAGGTCAGGTCCAGATACAGACAACCACACTTTCTCTCACATCTGCACATTTAGCTCCATGGACCAGGCCTTTGGATGCACAGGTATGACCCTCTGCTATAAGCATCTGCAGTGATGACTATTTGATGAGATTTGATGCTGGTGTATTGTGAGCTTTATCAGAACTGGCAAGGGCACCCATGCATTTCAATGTCCTGTCTCTTTCCCAGTACTTTGCGGTTGTGTCTCTCCCTCATTGCCGCCCCCCCCCCCTTGCCACCCCTCTGGCTTAGTTTTTCCATTTCTCTATTGAACAAGCAAAGACAGAAGGATTATGGTGATAAATTCAACAAAGACAAGCTGAAAGACTGAGTCAGAGGACACAGTAGTGACTGAGCGTGCATGCATGTTTGAAAGAGAGCATGTGTGAGCGTGTGCCTACGCTCGTGCGTTTGAGTAAGAGTGTGTCCTTCTGAACATGATTTGCAATCCTTCAGCATTCAAGCTAAATTTTATACCACATACTCCCTTTGAAGTGTTTGGCATTGTCACCCAATGTTTCCAACTGCTACCTGTGGGAGGCCAACGTGGCAAACTTGACCGACTTAAACTTAGGGATTTAAAGCTGCGAAAACAACTCAACACTTGTTGTCATCTTGTTGACTCTGAAGTCAGCCTGTCATCTGACAAAGAGCAATCTCCAAAAACACTTGCTGGAGCTGGAGCCCATGAGCTTTAGATCTATGACATATCTCTATCCACGGAACCTTCCTCTGCACAGCAGGGGGTGAGAGGTGGGTGGAAATAGATGCAAGTGAAGAATACATATGCCAATACTGCTTGCATATGTATGTTAGTGTTTGTATATATACTCATATTTGGTGCTGAAGTTTATGCTTACTAATGTAATGAATTAATTGTAACTTCATTAACAAATACATACCACATAGTGTTTGGCCCTAAACATAGGGAGCAGCTTCTGAAATAGATTTATTTAGATGTGTGTGTTGTCTTGACCCCATTGTTTTATAAGAACACAATGAAACCTTCTACTCTAATTTTAATTAGCCCGACACTTGTTGATGAAGCAGTGTGATGAGAGAGCCTCTAAACTGACTGTTTTGGAAAAAGAAAACATCTTAACTTTCTCTTTCTCTCAGGTCTTACTTCCCCCAGAGGGCACATACTGCTGTTTTGTTTTACAGCTGGTGGGACGGAAAATGGAAGTGACAGAAAATAAAGGGATAGTGTGCCAATGGGACGCAGGATCCACAAATTAAACGTCTCTCTGTTTGTGTACATCTCTACGCATGGGGGGTTTCATGCCTTTCATAGAATGATAATTCTAATCATGTTTGCAAGTAGTGCATGTACGTGTGGACCTTGTTGTACAGATATTGGCCACATGCCAATATCTGTATTAGTGCTTCAGTGGGGTAATGCACTGATGTGTGTGTCTTCATGCTCTCGCACATCTCCATCAAAATGAAACGGATGACTCCATGTTTAAACAGAAACGGTTTCCATTTGTGGACGCTTATTATCCCTGCCCCCTGCCCTTGCCATCTCTCACTCTGGCCTGGGGACAGCTGTACTCCCAGGACATTCCTCCACAATCCTATCACTAGATCTCTGCAATCAATATGAAATGGCTATTTTTTTAAATTATGCAATTCATCCTCTCCACATGCTGTCTCCATCCCAATTTCCTTCCCCACACCCCAATCCCTCTCTATTTCTACATGTATTTTCTCTTTGTTTCTCCAATTTCTTCTTCTAAATAATTATCCCCACAGTGGCTGAATGAACAGGTCCAAGCCAGGATACATAAACACAGACATTTCTACTTCTCAGCCAATGACTAACAGACTCATTTGGCCCTTAATTAATTTTTTGCATCTTGTTTGCCAAACAGACTTTGGCATCCTGCTGCCATAGAATTACATCTAGGACTGTTTGCCATGTGCAAATAAAGCATAAAAGGAACTATTATAAGACACAAGTTAAGCATGTTGCAAAGAGCAGGCCTGATCATTTCCATTTCAGGTGAAGGTGAGAGTTGCTGCCAGATGTCAGTATCACAGGTAAGCTGAAAAAGTGTGAGCTACATCAAGTCAGATTTGATCCATGGCCAGGATCTAATCATTGCAATTGAAGGAGGAATAACTTGTTATTTGTCACATTACTGTTAGTAAATCAGAAGCCTCAATCTCAAAACTGTACAAATGTCAAGTTAAAAGTGAGACGTCCTATAATATGCCTTGAAAAGGAGGAATGAGGTTATCACCCAGCCTGTAGAGAAAAAAAATAGTCGAGGCAGATGCCAGAAACAAAGTAAGTAGAAGTGATAAGAAGATGAGAAGACGAGAAGATGACAGTGGAGTGGATTCCACTAGAGCACAGGTACGGAGTGTGTGACTCATTAATGCTGGAGATGACTGCCTCACTCTCTTCACTTGCCCTGCACACACCAATCAGCACAAGTTATCTTTCTCCTTACATCTTTCTTTCTTGTTCTGTCTGAAGTTCTCTGTGGCAGGCAGGCAGGCAGGCAGGCAGGCAGACACACACACACACACACACACACACACACACGCACACAAAGACAGCTACTTTACGCATGAAACTAGGGTAAAGACAAGGTTCAAAGCCTGAATGATTTCTCAGGGCTGAGCATACAGACTGCATCTTAAACTAAAAAATCACCTGCTCTCTATTCTTATCTCTTCCCACACTGACACATACAACGTGGCTGTGATTGGCCGAAGAGCCCAGAATGACAGGAACATAAAGAGGACTGGTGAAATCTTATGGAGTATTTCGTGGTAAACAGGACCACCAATGGGCTGGCCCAGTGGTTCTTAATACATCTGGTGGGCACGCTGATGTTGCTTGGATGAAACTAGTAATGCATAGATGAAGATATTTCCTTTTTTATTAACTTAACTTTAAATTGTATATCTTCTGCTTTCTTCTATCTCTGATCCAGTGGGATAAATGGAAGGCATCAGTGCAGCAAATCATTGAATGATGAATGGGACATTCATTTTGAACACTGAACACATCTGAAACTTTAAATGCATTTTCCTTATAAAATAGATGGATGGCAAATCACCACCACATTAATGTCCATTATGATTCTTCATTAAATAACATAGATAGTATGGTTTTTTCTACACAGCAAATATTGAATGATTAAACTGCATGATAGATATGCCAAAATTTGAGGTATATTAGGAATAAGTATTCCACATAGATTGTGGCCTATAAAAGAGCATTGGGAAAGCATATCATTTTTATGGATAAATGTTCCGCTCTATTGTACATTCTCCTATGCATTTCTGTCAATCTACCACATAACTGTGTACTGGGATCAAAAATCCATGATACTGTATGTTGCGTGTTACTTTTGACATGGAAAAAACCCCACCATGCAACCCATGTGACTCGATGTGTCACATAAACTTAATACTTGAAAAAGAAAAAGCCTCCCACTATCATCTATCTCCCTCTTTGTCTTTTTTAATGGTTGACAGCTGTAGTTGCCATACGGTACTCACTGGTCTATCTCCCTGTGTTCACAGTTTCACTGCTGTGATGAATCACTGCCACATGGGAGGAGGGTGGAAGAGAGGGAGGGTGAGACAGAGAGATTAAGAGAAAATAGGCATAGACATTAAAGTAATTTAGAATACTGGTTCCAACCATTCTGGTGCCAACTTTTCCAAACCAGGTTTTTGCAAAAATTAGTCGTTACCATGAGGTCTCCTTTTGTTCACTCTCTCAAATGTTGAAGTTCTACCTAACAGTCCTGTTCCTCACTACACAGTACAATGTGTTCACGTGTTTCTAACATACAGTTCACACCTTGCATCAGCATGCTATGTGTGTCTGGAATGTCTGTACAGAATTAGGTTTCCAGATCAGGTTATGTTGAGAGAAAAGTGGCAACTGCCAAACAGTTTCCCAGGATGTTAAGTTAATACTAATTTGGGAGGGTTTCAAACAGAAAACCCACATGTTTAATTGCCAGCACACTTTCAGAGACATGATCATATTTGAGAGTCACTTTAGATCCAAAACACCCAATTAAATCTCTTAGTTGTGAGAATAGTACGTGTGGAAAGCTTGTTATGTTATACACATGGTTAGCTTTGCAGTGTTTTAATGTAGCGAGAGACATCAACACTACATTACAGACAATGTGCACTCCCCACCTTCTCTGACTGTGCTGCGTGTGTCTGTAAATTGTTTTGGGTGAACCACACGTTTAAGAGCTAATCACATGGGCTCAGGTCAGCGAAGATGCACATAAATGAACAAATGTATGATCTTTAAACCAGTCTAACGTGACACAGACCACCCACTTCATTTTGAGCGGCACCATCATTGCTTATCACTCAAACCCATACTCTAAATCACTCTCACACAAATACACAGAGAAACAGGAAAATAAGTGAGCGGGGACGAGAACTGTGAAAAGAGGTGCGCAAGAGACCGAGAGAACGAGCAAGACAAAGGAAGAGTAATTGACGAGAAGGGCTGAGGTGAAGTACAGCAGCAGTTGGGGGGGGGTCAGCCTTTTATCTTGAAGCAGAATATCTAAAGAGCGGTGACTGCACTGTGAACTGAGAACTGCTTCAATATTTTATCACTGCAGCTAGGCCAGGCATCAAAAGTTAGAATTTCTCCCCCCTTTTCAGTCCTTGACAGCCCCAAATGCCACCGATCATAGTGTGGGTGGCGTATGACATACTAAAACTGTACAGTGTCACACTTTTCTTTCTCTTTCTATTTAATCTTTTCCTCTTTTACCTTTTGCTTTATTTTCTTTCATCTTCTACACTGCATATTAAACTTTATCTCCAAAAAACATATGCAGGCAAAGTTATAACTCTGCATTGAGCCGGTGGATCTTAATTCTATGTTTATTCTTATGCGGTTCTAACTTGTGAAACACACAACTTACACATTTCAAACCAGCCCAGACAACTCCCAATGTGCGGTGACTTCAAAAGGCAGAAAAAAAGAATGGAAGGAGAAGGCGTTTGTGCTGTTTTAGCTCCTAAAATGACCAGATTTCTTGATTCAGAGCAAAGAGACTCTGCTCTGCTGTGCACTGCTGCCATGTATTGACACAAAGATGTGGCTGGGCCCTTAGGGAGGCGGGGGGTGTTGCTGCAGGCATGTACTTCTTTCTGTGCATCCCTGCATCTCTAGTTTTCTCTCTCCTCCTTCCTTTCTTCATGTGCTTCATTCAAAAAAGGCCACTTATGTTTTGCAGATGTTGGCCTTAATATCAATTGTGTCTAATTCTGTTGTGATTAATACCTGTGTTTCATTACTTATTATAGTGGATTTGATAAATGTCACTCTATTGATGAAACAGGGACCAGTACTTAGATTTGTTCCCTCTCATGTGCCACATGTTTTGGAACGACTAATGACTCTTATATGTGGGGATTCAGAGGCAAGGACAACACATGCTCTGCAAATAATAAATCTGTATTCCTCAAATAAAGTTCTGAGCACTGATTGGAAGAACATTTTTTAAAGTTGAGGAATTCTGAAGCAGATTACTTTCACCAATATTCTGATTTCCACTTGAAAAGATGCATTTTCTTCCTGTTTATATTATTAGAAAGTAGCAGCTGTATTAGTGGTAATTACGTTATCACTATGGAGGACTATAATTTAGGAGTTATATGGACTCCACTGAAATTTCATACAGGGGGATATATGAATGAGGTACACCAAGCATGTTTTCTGAACATGCATAAAGATAACTGCGCCTCTACTCTCTGTAAAAAACCTGTGTGTCTTCAAGTTTTAAACATTATTCATAAGAGAACAAGCTGCAGAGCACTGTTGCTGTGTTCAATCTAGCTCGAGTTACATGGTTTCATTTGAACCTTTTGGCCTTTTCCCAGCAGCACATTATATCTCTGCTGACGTTGCCTGGCTGTGCAATTCAGAGTTGAGCCACTTTGCTGTTTAGAATTTCTGTGATATACAATCTAATGCAGAATCCCCCACCCCCGCCAGCTCGCAACATGTGTGATATTGAGCAGTTGATTGAAAATGAAACCAAATGAGATTGAGCTTTTGTGGTTTCTGGCTATATATGCACAAGATCAGAAGTAATCCAGCTGGAGGATCAGAGGGAGAACAGGGAGCTGAGATTTGTGTGAGCATTGTGGGGAGAGAGAGACTGAGACAGAGAAGAGAGAGGTAGAGAAAGACTATTGATCAAGCGAAGCCTGTCGATATGGGCCTCTCTTCACAGAGTGGAATGACACAAAATAGGGAGGCAATATTTATTAGACTGTCTGTGTGTGCGTGTAAGAGGGAGGGTGTGGACGTGAGTTGCACTGATGGGCTTTTAGATAGAAACACACTTAATGCCTGTACGCAGACCACTCATGCAAGCTACATCTATGGCAGGCAGCAAAGACTAATTCAGGAGTCTGCAAAACATTTATTGGAAAGTCAAGCTCACCATGAAAGAAAAATCATTGGGGGAAAGGAGAGGAATATTTCTTATTTAGTAATGGACGAATTTTACGATTTTCCATAAATAATACACAGAAGATAGGCCCTTTATGTGTGTGTGTGTGTGTGTGTACTACCAATACAATATGGTAATCCACTGATATATTAGAGAGTCTAAATGTGAGACGTTACCATGCAGCAGGGAAGCCTAATGTACAGTAATTTACAACAACATATACTCACTAGACAGGCCACAAGATTTACGCCAATGCCGATGAAAAAAACGAAACACGGTGAGAGCTGAGGGAGACAAAGCAACAGCTATCGGCAGAGACTAAAGAGACGACGATAGGAATTAGGACAGCTAAATTTAACTGTAGGGACCGGGGAGGTGGTCGAGGTGAGGGTGGATTGGGTGAGAATGGTAGGGGGTTTAAGAGAAAAGAACAAAATAGTGTCACTCTTCTTCCACTGCATTTCAATGAGAGTTAAACAGCCCTCAGGTTAATCCCACAACTGCATGTGATTTTTTAATTTATTTCCCCTCTAGGTGATCAGCTATTGTCCGGTCGGTTCATTCATTGAATAGGAAGTTGAAGGACATGCTTGCTCAATGCGTTTCTAGTTCAGGAGGCCAACTCTCTAATGGGAGGGGACAGGGAGGCATGTGACAACAGTCATGGCAACCATGATGGATGAACCATTAATGTTGATAATAAAAGCCATTTTCAGACATGACCTTTGGAGGATGTCTTGGGTCCTGACTTTCTGCTGAGTTTTCCTTTGACACATGAATAACACAGCAGGAGAGAGGGATGGTGCAGCAGGCTGAGGCAACTTGCAATGTGTTAATTCCACTCTGGAGATCACTTGTTTCTATTTACAGCACATCAACACAGGCAACTCCCCCTGATCACTAGATTGTTGTCTATTACATGTGTGGCTCATCATTTTCATCTGGATATGTTTGTCAAGTCAAGTTGTTTTTGCCCAGTCACAGAGGTCACTGTGTGTGTGTGTGTGTGTGTGTGTGTGTGTGTGTGTGTGTGTGTGTGTGTGTGTGTGTGTGTGTGTCTGTGTGTGTGTGTGTGTGTGTGTGTGTGTGTGTGTGTGTGTGTGTGTGTGTGTCTCGGCACAAGTGAGCGAAAGAGAGGTAGAGAGACAAGTCAGGAGAGTTGAAATAAATCTCATGTGGCTGCGCTGTGAAAAAAAGATATTTAACAATTTCAGGAAAGTATTGATCATTATGTGATGTGAAGAAAAAAAATATGATTGATTCATACTGCAGCAAGCCTTCATGCTAGTGTGGGCAAGATACTGAACCCCAAATTGCCCCTCATAGCAAAATTGCTGCCCATAGTTGCACTGTATGAATGTGTGTGTGAATGGCAATAAACTGTACTGTAAAGCTCTTTGAGTGGCCATCAGATTAGAAAAGCTCTATATAAATATAGACCATTTACTGGACACACCAGACCACCTCCGAATGTGGTCTCTGCCCCCTTGCACACAAGGTCCAGCAGATAAAATGTGCTACAATATGTATAATGAAAATAATTAAAGAGGGAACCTACTTTCTTGATTTCTGCAGTGCAGTGAGCTTAAAGGAATATGTCAAAGCTTGTCAATAAAACAGTCTTCAATTATACAGCACCTGGACCTCTTTGATATCCAGTGCACATTCCCAGTGATAAATACCCTAAAATTAAGTCCCATCATGTGCGTACCCCTTCAACTCACAGGGGGGAAAATAAAACAAAACAAATAAATGTTGAGGCATATTCTTCAATTTACCTGAATTTTAAAACACTGATAAGTTCTATGGATAATCCTGAATGAAAGGGATGAGTTATTACAACAAAGAACCACACACATGGACAAACATAATGCAAATAAATTATTCAACAGCATTGCTGCTGTAAGCAAATTTTTTACCATATGAAGGAGGCAGATTAGCGCCCCAGTCTTGTTTGTTTAGCCAGGGTTAGCTGAGGCTACTGGTTGTGTATGTGCTGGGGGTGTTGCCTGAATGTTTATGCAGCATTTTGTTTCATGGTGTCATTTTTGCACTCGTTTCCCTCCCACCTCTGCTTTTAAAAGCTCTTACAGTGGGAATATTTTGTCAGGCCTGCCTAAGGATTCCTCCAATACTCGCCAGCTGACTGGGCGGCCTAAGCTACTCTATTTACAAAGAACAGCCTCGCCATGAATAATGCAGAAGGTGCCAAGCACAGGGGTGGAGACTAGGGAGCGGGGAAGAGGTTCTGGCTTACTTTTAGCTGGTCAGGCAAGAAAACACAATTGGAAAATAAAAGAGAGATACATCTGTAGTCAGTGATCTGCCAGACAGAGAGGATGCAGAGCCAGGTATCCAGCAACAAGATTCATGGAGACAGGTCAGACGCTCCAGCTGCATCTTCCTCAGCAATCCAAACACGATTGAAAAACCTTCCTGATTCTCTGATGACTGCTGGATAACAAATTTGCTCAAGCGCGTGTATTATCAATTCTACCGAGATGCATTTTGAGCAACAGTCAGAACGGGTGCATTCAGAGAGAAGTAGCTGTCATCGCCTGGGATTATGAATGTGGTTTCTGCTCTGCTCAAGGACACTCATCTACTTTGTTATGCTCATATGCCTGGCCTCAATCGATCTCTGGTCCTCCTCAGATGCATTTGGGGTAGACACATCTGAGTGTGAATGTGAGAGAGACGGCGAGAGTATGATACACAATTCTGAAGCAATTTTTAAATCATTGTTAGCAAGAATCATCAGGACATGACATATGCCTATACATCCTACCAAACTTGAAAGGGCAGATCACTTTGCTTTTTTATCTGAAGTTATTGTAATATTTCCGTCAGTGATAAAGAACAGCCGACTGATTCTATAAGCTTCTTCTATCTGTTCACTGAAAACAAGACATTTTGTAGATAGCAATGAAAGATGCTAAATATTTGCTGTTGTAGGTTTAAGCAAGGGAAATCCTTATAGAAATTCTGGATGGATTGAAAATATAAAATTGTACTTCCAGCAATGTCAAGCAACAGAGCACTGTGTGTTGTCTCTCTGCTGCTTATTGGTGAGAAGTTAAGAGGTTGTACTTGTTGCCATGGAAATACAGAAAGAAAAAATACATTTCAAGAAATCCAAAATATCAAAAGGCTGATAAAGATAACTGAAAAAAACGAACAAAACCCAAGTAGTTCTGTTCCAGAAACAAAATGATTACAGATGGATGCACCAACATGGGACCTTGTATTCTGTGCTGAGTGGATAAAACAAACCAATCAGATCGGAAAATCACAAAAACATCCTCCATGGTGGGAAAATGTAACTGACAAAAATATGAGCAGGAAACAAAGAAATCAAACACAAATAGAAAGTAGGTAGATTAGAAAATGTGAAAAAATTATAATAATGTGAATATTGTTGTTCAGATCAACACAATTGAATTTCCCTTTAACTCGACAGCTATGGAAGGGAAGCTTTGAAAAGTGTGCCATCACTCTCCCGCTGCTTCTGTCTACATTGTCTTATGCTCCCTTTCTCTGGGATGCTCTCCTCTGTACCCAGCCCATCCCCATGTCATCTGTTACAGAAGACAAATCAGATATTGAAATAAAGCTAAGATGTTAAGAGACTCGACACAGCACATATAGAAAAGCATCATACAGGGATAAACAAACACATCCAATGTGTCCACGTATCTCCATTGAGTCAAAAGGTCTTAATCATAATGGAGTGCATACCCAGGAGGGCAGGTTTTTACAATGCAGCCGTATCTTAGCAGTAAATAAAAAAATACTTTAGTCCTCATGAGAGTAAATATCAATAAGATCTCTCTCTCTGGACATGTCGGAATAGCATTGTGGTGTAATAAAATTCCATGAGGGGCTTTAACAAAAGGAGTCTGTGATAACCAAGAGGGGAAAAACATCCATTAAAATGTCACAGCTTGAATCCATGCAGTGAAATGCACCTCATTGTATATTAAATCTTGAAGGGAGGGGAGTAAAGGATATTACTGATTTATCACCCCTCTCTGGCCACCTGATTCAGGCTCGCTTTAAAATAGCCACTAGCTTTCCGCTTGGGGAACTCCATTACTGGTCTAAAGACAGAGGAGGATGCAAGGGTGGTTTCAATCCAACAGAGTACAAAAGTAACTGCCATTGTTTGGATTGAAGTCATTTTGCTCTCTGCTGATGCTCACCGTTTGAATATAAGAGCGTATATACTCGCCACACTTTATAATCTTACAGGGGACCACTTACACAGACATGAACATGAACTCTGCTATGTTAGAACACATTATAGCCACTTGGACGAGGCAATTACAAAAGCTACATGGACCATTGTCATTACTGTCCAAATGATTAAGACATTTGACATGAAGTATAGATTTCATTATAAAGAAAATCATCAACAACTGGGGATTTGCCACAGAATGTCTTTAAGATGCATTGAAACATATTCTCGTCCAACCATGTACATCTGGTTTCCTTGTAAACTCAAGTAACTGCTTAACTTAACTGCAGTTCATGGAGAGTTCTGCTTCACAGCAAACATCCATGCCATTGATTACTTCTTTCCCTTTTCAAGAGGTTTTGTGGAGGGGGAAAAAACATCTGAGGTGTTAAATCTTGGCTTCAGATGAGGTGTGTGTTTTCAAAATCCATTTTTAGCTTCTAGCTAACACTCTGCAAATAGAGATACTCTTGTTCAAGGATATCATGAGTTCATAGGCATGCAGTGTCTGATGATTACATCTTTCAGCAGCAACTTTAATATATGCAAGTTTCCCCAAACCAATCCATGTTCGGGTTATGTTCAGAACTCCTTGCCTACAAAATCCACAAAATGTTGGACACAATCCTCCATTCAGCTTTTATAATTGCTGATTTCAAATGCTTTATTATCATAATAATCTCTAACAATGTTGGGATGGTGTGTATAATGAAGCATGTAAAGGAAATGTTAAAACATTGCTGAATTATCAGGTTGGAGACAGTTTATTCTTTTATCCACAGCTCTGATCTAATCTGACTTTTGCTATGGCGCAGAATGTTAGAAGTCATTATCGCTATTGCATTCATTTGGAGATATAACTACCATAAACACAAAATACATTGAATAAAACAAGGCATATATCTGACTCCACTGTCTCACAAATAGGCTGCACTGCCATTTGGCAAAATTCAAGAAGTTGTCACTGTACTTGTATCGCACATGTCTTGAAGAGCATAGGATCAAATCAAAATGTAAAGAAACACTTGACAGATCACAATTAAATTATCATCATAGTATTATCGTTTAAACTTATCACACTTTGAATGCTTGAGTCCTGTTACCAGTGAGACCTACAGGGAGTAGCAATGGAAATGAAAGTTATGGGTGTTGTTCAGGAAATAAAAGGCATAGAGGTCGAGGAGTTGAGGAAAAGGGCTGAGGAGGAAGACAAGGTGAAGAGGAGACTGTCAGCTCAACTTATCGACAGCTCAACTCCTACAGGAATATAAATACAAGCATGGTGTGTGTTTGTGCGCGTGTGCGTTTGTGTATCTGTCAGTCCTGATGATCTACCACGTCAGCTCAACTAAAGGTCTCTGTCCGGGATGATGCCCTATGGAAAAATTGACATTCCCAGCAGAGTTTGATTGTTTGCAGATGTATGAAATGGTACGTGTGGGTGCGTGTGTGTGTGTGTGTGTGTGTGTGTTTGTGTAAGGGTTTGTCTGGAAGACAGTGCTCAAACACGAGAGAGAGAGAGAGAGAGAGAGAGAGAGAGAGAGAGAGAGAGAAAGTGAGGGAATTTGACTGTCTGGCATAATGGCATTTCCTCTCACCACATCCTATGTAGAGTACAGGACCAATATTTAATGTATTCCAGGACTGCAGTTATCCCTAAACCTCTGGCTACTATATTTCAGGATGTCAGCACTGCAAATGACAAAATCCGTTTCTGCTGTCATTCAATCGTTCAACAAAGAAGACCCCTTACTAAGGGTAAGGCTTTTTCTTCCGCTCACATAAGTAATGTAGCATGGCCATGAGTTGAGTCATTCATCATGTGCAATCTATCATAAGTTGCAAATACTTTACTCGTATAAATAATACATCGATCAGTATTCCTTCCTGTGTTCGACTTGTACACACTAACCTGTCTGCATGATTGAGCCATTGTAGTAAAATTAAAACTGTGTGCTCTTGTAACTATAAGATCGTAGATGTTTGTGGACTCAAACATGGACAATTCTACATTTTTGTAGAATTAAAAGTCTTAAAATATGAACATGTGCATTTCCATTTCCTATTTGTCAGAACAAATTACAACAATAGTTGGAAATGAATGACAAAAATAAATGGCAAAAGATCTCTTTGCACCTGCCTGTGAGTGTCATCTGTGTCATGCTAACACGGAGCTGAATTGCTCAGGATGTGCACACTCACATACACTTGTGCACGCACACAAAGCACGTCTCACCACATCATGTTTATGGTACTTGTATGGCATTTGGGAGAGTATTTGCACCACTGAATTCAATCAGGTCCAAAATATTGACACTAGTCAGATATGTGATGCTGCTATTTACAAAGCACCAACAGGAAATAATAGGTTCCCTGGGTCTTGATTTTTACTTTATTTTTATTTCTAAATCCACAGACACACACACAGGCTGGAATATCCCTCCTGCCTCTTCTATAGTCTTATTCCTGTGTGATACGCTTTAGTGTTTGCAAGTGGCTGGAGTGATCTCAAATCAATTACGAGGCTCCTTTAATTGTGTTTTACTGCACATTGTAGTTTAAAATCTCCGATCTTTAATTAAAACCAAAGAGTGGGAAATCTCCACCGGTTCAACACAAAGCACAACGCATCAAGACCGAAAGAAAGCTGCTTTTGGTGTTTGTCCCCCCAAAGAGACAGGCACATGTCGGGTTTACCTTCCAAATCTACCGGGCTCACAAACAGACGTTTTTTTGCAGTAAAAGGACTCCCTTGGTTTTTTGGAAATACAGGAGTTAAATAACTGCACTAAATGATGTTAGAGCTAGCTAGTTTTGCTGGTGAGGTATTCATATCTTGTCTTATCTATTGTACAGGTATTGCAGATCTTAAAAATGTAAAGTCTTTTTAAGTGTTCCAGTCAGTTGACGACTATAGCAGAAGCACAATTTCCACCTTAGCAATATGTTGAGCATAACGCCCTGAGCATCAAAGTGCACAGAATGTGTTCATCCACCCTCAACCAATCCCCTTCAAGCTATTGACATGGTGACTTTTAAAGCCCAATGGGCTAAGCACAGCCATCTTTAGAGGAAGCCAAAATTGCCTTTGCATGCCCAAACACTATTTCATTCCTCACTCACGCTCACTCCATTCCAACGCTTTCCATCCATCCTTTCAGTTCTCTGCTCATGCTTTCACTCACACTGCCTGCAAATGGGAAGATAGCTGCGACTTCACCAGTCTCACTCCATCGCATTTCTAGAGCAGTAAACAGCTGAGAAGCAGACAGGGTGCTTGTGTAAGTATGTGTGTGTTTTAATGGGCATAAAAAAAGCGGACGGAGTAATTATTCAGGATTCACACTGTGTTTCTGGCCTAATGACGTGGGGTTTGATTGCTGGGTCCAGACAGCTTCTCTTTGGGACCGGCTGGCAAACAGAGAAGATGTGAGCCACAGAGGAGGTGAGGAGTGGATAACACTCGACAAAAATGGGAATGAGGAAATATGAGCCAAAAAAGCTGGTCAGACACCTTTTCTATGTATCGGCTTTAATGCCCGACCATGCTTGTCTTTCTCCCTGAGGGCATCTTGGGTGAAAACAGTTGATTTCCTTTATTGGATCAGGAGGTTTGAGGGGAAATTTTTCCTTTTTCTCTCCTCTGAGGTTTGTGGCTCCGCTTACTCATCCCTCCTGTGGTTGGACTGAGTGATTTCAGCTGGTGATGAGAATCCCTTTAAGTCTGTCCCAATCTAAACTGGGTTGAGCACTGAGACCGTGTTGTAATCAGTGTGACCTTCATCCCAACAAGTAGCCTGACAATGATAAAGCTAAACCAAGTGCATCACACAGACAGTGAAGTCAAGATCCGAGAGGCTTTTTTGCGAACAGGAGCCATTTATTTGCTATTTTTCTTCTGCTGTATTTCAAGCGATGCAAGCAAATGACCACCTAAAGAGTCACTGGAGAGGATGAAGCATTTCAGTGATCAGGTTTCATTTAAGTTTGCTGGGGAGGGATGGCAAGAAGGGCTAGGCATGACCATTGCCTATTGAAACTCATCAAGTTTATCAAGCATCAACAGTAGGCTAGCAAAGGTAAGGGGCGACTTAGTGAGCTTCACTTAGTCCTTTTGAGTTGTTGTCAATTCGATCAGTCTAATGGCCCTCAAATGGCATAAGGAATGAACTAGAGGGAGGGCTACAGTTCATTCACACTACTTTATGTGGAGGTAGATTTATTGTAATTTATGAATGCACATATTGGAGTGGTCCAACACTGAAGGACACATTATGCAGTACCAATATAGAGTCCTGCTTCAAAGACATGCTTTTGTTCGGGTAAACATATATTCTGCTTTATTTGCTGAGAGCCACTAGTGGTGGAGAAAAAAAAAAAAAACAGGTGAGAGATTGTAGGGAGGAGGTAGATTGAAATCAGCAGTGCTGCAAACACTCTGGCACTTTGCACTCAATTAGTATGCCTGACAGCACTATGCAACGGCAGCTGGATTCATTCTACACATGCATGTGTTGCGCTCGCCCAGTGAAAGAATACAGCTGAACAAAGAATTGCACAGCCTTCTCCTCCCACCCTCTCCGCCTTGTTTTCTCTGGGTCGCTCTCTCGCGATGCGCAGAGAATGAGAGCAGGACAGAAACAAATTCCTCGTACAGCGCACCCTTACACAGCATCTCTGTCTGAGTTGGTTCCAGATGAATAAGGCAGAATACCAAGTGGCCCACTTATATGCTACGCAGAAACAAATAGACCAGTCAATCACTGCAGTCTGCTGCTGAATAACAAATGCTCCCTTGTGTGTGTGTGTGTGTGTGTGTGTGTGTGTGTATGTGAATGCTATTGGGGGGTAAAACAGTTTTTTGTATTTGTTGTTTCAGAAATCCATGTGTGAATGGACACAGTGATACAGTTGTGTGCAACCGCCTCCAATTCCAACTGAATGTGATGTGTTTTTCAGTGTAACAGCCAATGCAACACATGTTTCTATTGTCAATGAGAATGTAAGAGAAAAGGCCGTTTTAGAAAAGGAATATTTGATAGAAACATGGCTGGAGAGTACTTGGGTAAATGTGACTGCTGAGGTGAAGTCTGCAGACGCTTGTGTGAGAGGAGGATTGCAAAAAAAAACAACAATTTCAGAAGTATGAGCTTCTTCCTCCAAGCTGAGCCTCATATATTAGTACCCCCCCCCCATACACACACACACACAAACACACTCACACACTCACCCACCTAACACACACACACACACACACACACTTTACTTATCAGAGTGTAATGCGGTCAGCCCGTCAGTGCAAAGTGACCGACAGAAGAGGTCACTGAAGATGTGCAAGCTATACTATTAAAAAACATGGGAACTTCTCCACTGGGATTGGAGCCTCAGAAATATTTTTGATACAAAAACTTACTCAGCTATCACAGTATGAGCTGTTGCGATGTTCTGAGCTCACCAGCAGTGTTACACAAAAAACTTGACAAAGAATGCAAGGCGACAACATTAACGGCTATGGTGATCGCATCCAGTATAAACTATCTGCTACTCAGACTGCTTGGCTTCCTCAATAGTGCCTTTTTCTATCTGCCGTGTCAGATGGATGAACATCAATAAGTGATGACAATGTAAAAAGAAGTTTGCAGTCCAGTACAGCTTGGCGATGGGGGGCGGGGCTGAGAGGGAGCTCTCAAAAATAGTTTCTTGACTAGGGAGTTAAGGAGGAAAGAAAACATGCAGTTCAACAACAAACATCTGAATTTTTGATGATACCGAGGGGAAAAAAAACATAGAAGCATGCTTTAAATAATGCCTGAGAGAAGTCCACATCAGCATATTACTGAATATGGCCTGGGCCTCTTCAACACTGTCAACCAGAGCAGATGACTTTAAACTAATCCAACTTTACAACCAGCATCTCATCATGTCACTTTCCTTGGTCCTCTGTCCTTCCCCCTGGCCACTGTCCCTTTAATAGACTTAGGAACATTCCAGAAATTCAAGGATTCATAGCTTGGCTAAATGACTTGATTAAATGAGTTTGATTATTGGAAAGCTTTTATTCTTGGCATAGATGAGCAGTCACTGTAAAGAAAATAATGTGACACTCACATTTCATTGAGATGAGAACTAATGGAGCTAATGACTCATCCTCCTTTCCAATTAGGCCACTCTGGGATTCAATAACCTTTACAAATTTGATGTTATTTTATTTACAAATATGATTAAAAAAAATAAAGATTAAATGTACAGGTTTGCTGAAGTGCTTCAATAGATGTGAGCAGAGACATAACCTCCATCATATCTCAGGAGACAAACATGACTGGCTGAGGTCCAGCAGGTAATAAAAATCCAATACAGACAAATTACTTCAGCTTATCTGATATGGAACGTCGGTGAGGAAAATGCTGCACAATGGAAGCTTCTCTGTGTATAATATCGCCTCCATTCAACCGTGAATCTGGATTCATAAATAACAACTGCAGCGTCAATAACTTTGACAACCTTTCCAGCTGGAGTGAGACAAATGACTCTGAACTTAAACTGAGGAAATTAGACTGAGGCCTTTCTCTACTGAACAATGTTTACCGTGTGAAACTTGGCTCCGAGTGCGTCATTGAGGCTTTATGTATCACTAAGTGTAAGACCAGTCAGCTTCACAGGACTGAATATTTCTATAGCAGGTATATCTTTTTATTTGAGCAGTGTAGTCTTCACATGGACGCACAAACCGACCACGCTTTTTAAAACTCAGTGGTGATTGTTGAGACAGTGTCTATGAAAATTTCATAACAGTGATCACACTCTTCAAGTTTAAAGTTTTTTCTACGTAGTACGTGTGGGCAACAAATGTGTGCCTGGCTGGTTACATAAAAACTCCTTGTGTGCACTGTGTATATATATATATATATATATATATATATATACTGTATATATATATATGCACTATATTTTCACAGTGTGGCAACTGAATAAGTGAAAAAGAGTGTGATCACATGGCAGTTTGCTTCTCTGTGACTCATTTTAGTGGCTTTATTTCTGCCTCTTCTTTTGGTGACACACACATATCCTTATAAAATATTATTTATATATATTTTTTATAAAACTACAAAGAGATGCGACCCATACACTTGTTTATCCTGGTCTCTTTCTCATTATGCATGCAGGCACAGACAACTAGGATGCAACCTATATGCTTTATGTTGCTACAGAAAATAATCTACAGAAAAAACAGGGATTAAAGTCTTTAAACACTTTGAATTTCTCAAAGGTAGAAGACACATCAAGGGCACATGACAGAAAACAGGAGAAAGCTACAGAGAGCAAGAGAGTATAACCCTGTCAATAGTGCTGTGATCAAACACTTCGGTCCTTTTTTTCTATTGCAAAAACAAAAATGATGCAATATCTGCAAAACTGCCGCATCAATTTCATGAATTCATAAATTAAAAATGCTCCCCGATGTATTAAGTCCTACCTTGCTTTTTCAGATGAGGCTCAAGGAAAATTCTCTGAAGGTTGACAGTTTGGGACAAATGTTGATTAATTTAAAAGGCTCAAGGATAGAAGGTTGCCTGTATGGCGAAGAGCAAGGTTGCAAAGATAAGAAAGAGGAAGAAAATGAGCCAAAAGTTCAACTCAGAGGCGGCTGTCAAGGTCAAGAGATGAAATAAAGTCTTCCGACGTGTCAAGATGGCAGATATGAGGCCATGAAGGAAAGCCTGAAGATGTGCAGCTGCTGTGAGGAAGGAAATAACATACAATAGAAACCAGCTCTAGCAATGCATGCACATTGTGACAGAGGCTGACACACTTACACTTTTGGGATAAAATACATAATGTATGCAACAATTGATTGGTGCTGGTAAATATTTATTCTTCCAGGTGTTTAAAATTTATTTAGTCAAGTTAAATTTGCTCTTAAGTTATGAATAAAATTGGTGTGCCCTTCCAGTCTCATTTTCAAACTGGCCTCATTCATCAATAGGCAAGAGGTGCTGCTGCATGTTCTCTCAGATATTGTAGATGTGTGATATTGTAGTGTGGCAGCCCCTTACCAAGAAAACATTACACGTAAAGAAGATCAAGAGGAGCAAGGAAGAGTGGACTTCAGCAAGCAGCCAATTTAACATACTACTCATACTGCATGATCAGAAACAAAGAGGATACTAAGTCAGTGTTGATACTTAATCATATTCATTAGTTTGAAATAATTTAGACTTGACTGTTTAACAAGACTGCCTGTAGTGCAGACTGCTTTAATGTTTCTTTTTCTCAAATGCAGTTATACAATTAATTTGATCAGGCTGCTGTTGAGGTCCTTCCTTCCACTCTACACACACACACTCATTAGCCACACACACACACACATCTCCTATGTCTTTCCACAAAGCCCATGTTGCTATGCTCCCTGGTGCAACACACTTTTAACTGTCATCTGTGAAACAGGCACGGTAAAACAGCTAACACTCCCCATAGGCAAAAGCCCACTGCAGGAATCAGCACCCCTCTCCTCTCTTCATCATTTGTTCTCCTCTCTCAAAGAGCGAGGGAACTCTCTGCTTATCTCAGCAAGGCTGTCATGCCGACAGAGCAGTTATCATCGCCTTCTTCTTGCTCGA
Source organism: Paralichthys olivaceus (assembly GCF_024713975.1). Classification (NCBI taxonomy): domain Eukaryota; kingdom Metazoa; phylum Chordata; class Actinopteri; order Pleuronectiformes; family Paralichthyidae; genus Paralichthys; species Paralichthys olivaceus. The sequence continues at coordinate 4,956,319 of NC_091114.1, forward strand.
GTCTTTCAAGAGCCAAAGGAACACCTTGCTAATCAGCCCCTCACTGTCAGGCCCAGTCATATTCTGTATAGCTAACATGGCAGCGACGTGACAACGGCATCAGCACACAACAATCACAGATAAACTTCATCAGAAATGAAACACAGGGTGCTTTAGTGAAAACAAGAGAGGAGAAAGTGAGGGTGATACAGCTTAACTCAGCACACACCACTTAATAAGCAAACAAAGACTTATGCAAACAAGTCTATTAGCCTGTCACCCTGCCTTTGCCCCTGTTTAAATCAAGCCTGTGAGGAGGTCTGAATGCTAATTGTACACATGCTCTACCTTACCAGGCTAAGCTCTGCTACATAGGAATTCCTTAAGCACTGCAAACATATTATTATTATCATATATATTTATTATTAAAGCTCAATAGCAATGAGTAAATATGTTTTTTTTATTTATAAGGTTATTTCCAATATTCAGTAATCACTATGTTAAAGACAAAGTCTTTTAAATGCAGCTGGTCCAAACCAAAGCCATATCTACACACATACCATCAATCTAGAAAAGAAGCATTTAAAACCACTGAAATAAACAACATCCTAGCAACATAATTATTTCACCACTGCTCCATACCTGCTGGCTCTTCCTTGCCGCCAGCCACCCAGCAGGTGACCACATGGCAGGTGACCACTGGGATTTAAATCACCATTTCTCCTCATAGCATGTGTTGGCTGTGCTTCAGCAGCTGAGGAACCAATCTCATGGCAAACTCTGAGTTGTACAATCTGAGGTGTTACTATTTATAATGTGCGTGGAACATTACAGTGGAGTGCATGTTGAGTGCAATGCAGCCTATGACACTGATATGTAGCATGTTAGTCATAATATGTGTGTTTGGTATTTAAGCAATGAGAGAGAAGATCTGTGAGGCTCTAATTGAGCTGCACAGGGCGAGATATTTATGCATGCAGAGATACAACTATCTTATCAGTTTAAATGACAAATTAAGGCGGTAGGAGAGTTGAGCATCCCATTTCCACTAATTGAGAGCCTGAAGATTCACACAAATGATCACCTAAAGAGATGTAAATGAGCACTTTAGTGGACGCACCAATGATGGTTACCCAAGCAAAATGAATGAGGACACATTGTGCTGTTGACTTCAATTACTTTGATTAATTGAGTAATGAAAACTTTCAGATGTAGTACTATAGTCTCTCACTGCCACTTCAACAGCAGAAGAGCAGTGTCTTGTGCAGCTTTCAGTAAACAAGCACCAGCAGCAGCACATATCTGACCGTGCAAATATCTACCTGCAACACTCACTCCAGCCATACACACTTAAACCAAACATTAAAGTATCACTTACGGTCATTGCAAAATGAGCCACCATAGGACGTCATCGTACAGTCGCAGGTGAAGCCCTCCCACTGCTGGAGACACACCCCCTGATGGTAGCAGGAGTCCTCCGTACAGGTGGTACTGGGTCCTGAGGGCAGGACCAAAGCAACCGTTCAGAATTACTTTTACAGTCAAAAACATGCATGAAATTCAAGGGAGGACCACAGATGGTGCACAAAAAAACAACTAATGAGGAGTGTGGCATAGTATTTAAAGCATTTTCAGCTAAACCAGACAAAACCCCTCAGGCAGTGCTGCTGGCTGTCCACTTCTCTGGGTAGTGGCAGCTGAGGAGGGTTTGTAAGGCCCCATTTAGAAACATATGACATTTACATTCAAGCCCCCTATCATATGAAAGGTTTGCCACTAATAGCACTGTACAAACCAAAGAGAACCAACAACCAAAGGGATGAAAACTGTTGTGCATTAGTGGCACTGATATTAAACCTAGTGAGGAATCTAATTTGATGCAATGGCAGTGACCTTGTCGGCTGGATGTGTAAATAAAGAACTGTTACCCATCTAATCCCATCTGATCCACATAGAGTATCAAGGCTCTGTCACTGTGTTACTAGTTTATATCTTTTAAACGTAAGTGTTAACCATTGCATATTTTATCTACTCTTATCAAATCACTGTTTGTGTGAAATAAATCTCATATTTCTCATACTTCTGTTCATAGATCCAGTTACTAGAACTAAACGCAGTAGCTGCTCATCCATAGACTGAAAATGATTTGATTAATGTTGCTTAGAAATGTATTCAGATTAAATCTGACATTAATTCAAGGTTGAAACCCTGTGTAATCGGAGCACCAGGGGCAAATTTGCATTGGAAATTAATGTTGTTCGAGGTAGTTGGAGTTCAGCATCTGTGTGTGTGTGTGTGTGTGTGTGTGTGTGTGTGTGTGTGTGTGTGTGTGTGTTCAGGGGAAGGCATGAGGGCTCTCTCGCCTGTTGTTCCCTCCCATGGTCATGGATGGCTGAAGACATTTAAATTGTCAATTAGCGACTCCACTGCTGTAATTTCTCTGTGGAATTCCAGCCACTTATTCAGATCGGTAGTGAGACAGACTGCCATGAAGATTTCCCTCACATTGTAAATACTATTGACCCAAAAGTCTTAATCACACGAGCTGACATGATATGGAAAATAATTGATCAAGTGTTTGCTTTAATTCACTCTGTATTATTGGAGGCTAATACTAGATCATCAGTCATCTTCCTTTCAAGAAAACCTAATTTCAATTCACTGATTTGAAAATTGAATATAAAGGTTGAACGGCAGATGAAAGATTAGGATGCAGATCAAGTCTAAGGCAAGAAAATGTGTCTTAAAATAAGCATGTGTGGTAACTCTCTTGTTGGTGGAGGTGGGGGATTCTCATTAAAATCTCAACTAAACACAAACATTTCCAAAGAGCCATGATTCAGTGCCAGACTCATTTGTTTCCGCATAGATGAACTGATATCTCACTGTGCCTCTTACAAATGGCCCAATTAAAAAAGCCACCCCCCCAGCCCAAAAGAGAAATAAATAAAACACAAAACAATAAACTATCCATGAAAGCTTTTACTCCTTTTACTCTACTCCAAAATGTTCACTCAAATTGAATTTTGTTTCTTTAGTTTGTTCTGTTAGTACGTCTGAACCACCTTATTGCCCTATTTATTATTCACTAATAAAGGGCCCCCCTGAGGTGCTAATTAAGCACACTGTTATAATTAATAACAAAGTAATGTAATCACTTCCACTGCCTTTCTTTCAACTATTGATCGGCCAAACACAACCTCTGTATGGCTGCCGGAGAACCTGTTGTTAGGTTCCTCAGGTTTGTTGGAGCATAAAACTCCATCTGCCACGTTAGCTCCAAATGTGCAGGAAAATACTGGACAATATAAGGAGGTGGTAAGATGGACATCACTGTAAAAGACCAGCATGAACACACATCTCCACTTCCTGGCTGCTGTCACCGGTGACTAACAGCTGTGTTGCAACTGAGACGTCTGTAAGCCACAGTGAGATTTCCATCAGTGCCGTCTGTCTGCAGAATGGCTGAACATTAAAGAATTCACAGTCAACTGTTTTCATAGTGTTTCAAAGTCACGTCACAGTCCCTTTTTATCACTTTATTACTGTAACCTTTACCTGGACTAAGGATTTTAGACATCACATGCTGGAATCTTAAGTTATACGACACAAAAAGGTGATGTCCCATGTTCATCAGAGAGCCTCAGAGAAACATCGCACATGTTGAATGTCAAACTGTTAAATCCAGTTTTTAATCACTTTTTATAGCCTGGTTAGTTTGTTTGAGAGTAAAACAAAAGTGATATAAAGTCGGCAGTGACAGACAACCTTAGCTCTCAATGTAGAACAGCAGCAATTGTTGGTCACTCTAATGAATTATTTTGAGAATGTATTGTTATCCATACTTGAAAATTGATTAAACTCTGCCACTGCTGCTACCTTAAATGCTCTCGTGTCTACTGTTGTTTTACTATTGCTACATTATATTTATTAATCGTATGTTTTTTGACCTTGTTCCTCCATTGTTGAGCTACAGTGAGTCAGCAACACTGTTTGTGTATCTTCCCTTCAACTCTCTCCTTCCCTTTTCCACATCTTGTTCTCTGCCGTTATCATCTGCTGAGTAAGTAGAGTGCCACAAGAACAAGCTCAGTGTTCTGGCCTTGGTCTGGCCTTAGGTCTACAGAGACTTGGACCAGCGGCCACCTCTGACCACTCTGTATTCCCAGTCCACAAGCAACAGTGACCTCGGAGCCAAGTCAGGCAGGATGTTGGCAGTGGTCCATCAGCAGCAGAACACTGCATTTTAGGAAAGTCATCTTTGGGACTCCTGCACAGCCAAAAGTCTGAATAGCAGTTGATGGAGATCAATTAACTAGAACACTATTAACTATAGTTTTAATTGTGTTATGTGATGTCAGTGTTTGGTATCTTTAGTGTAGGGTAAAGAATAATATTCTGAATTTGATTATAATAAAAATTCTAAAAATTCAAGTGAATACATTTGCAGCAGCCTCAGGTTGTGGTGTCCTACAATTTGTCAAAAAGGTGCACCGCTTCTATAACTGTAATAATAATATTAGTATCCATTTCAGGTGCCTGCAGGAGTCAATATGATAGCTTAATGTAGTGTTAAGTTGTGTTTGGAGCGTAATTGTAATTGTAGTGTCTAACTGTAGGCAGGTAATAAGGCTGGCTGGCAGAAGTAGCAGCATTAAGGATCAAGCTAAGAAGAAAAATAAAAAGCACTGGATCAGTGCTGCATTGAGTCGGCCAGTGCTGTCCTCAGGGAAATCAAGAATGTGCTCTCCAACACTCAGTATGCCATTGAGATGTGGTGGCGGGGGTGGGAGAAAAAGAGGAGGGGGGAAGCGAAAATGCTACAGCCAAAATTTGCTGCTGTACTCAGGATTAACTACTCAACACAGGAACCATGTGGAGACACGGTCGTGAACTGAGCGCAGCGGACGTAAAAACACAACAAATGCAAGATTGATGAGGCAAAAGCCGATGGAGGTGGGGTGTCGCTGAGATTAGCCACACTGACAATAACATTAGAGGAAAGAGATAGCATACTCATGCAGGTTTTATGGAGCAATAGAGCAGATATGGAGACGACAGGGACTTTGATTGTAAAGACTGCCCTGAGCTGTAAGTCTGGGTGTGGTCACTGGTGTATATCAGGCAGCTGCAGAATAATGCACCGTCTTACTGTACAGAAGGCTCAGTGCAGGTGTCATAAGGCCACAGAGGGAAACAAATCCAATTTATAGATACAAATAAAAACTGAAAAAGGTAGAGCAGCTATTTAAAGCAGAGAATAAAGGTGGTAAAGTTCCTTTTAGTGTTTTAATATGTTGACTAAATGTATTTACCCTTTTTAATCAACAATTAGCACATTCAATTATATATGAAACAGTAAAGAAACCAATAACTACTTGTTTTTTTTATATCCATCTCTGCACGACAGACTGAAATTAAATCGTACAAGAGGCAGATTGCCACTGCTCTCCTCACTTGTTTTCCTTATGATTACTTGTCATGTTCTCAAACTGAGCTATCCTTAATGACAAATCAGTCTTTAGAAAAATATTTTCTCGACAGCAACAACACTGAATTACACCTTGGATGATAACACAAATACTTGAATCAATTCTACTGGATCCCCTGTTGATTCACAGGAGATCTTATTGTTGATTTATCATTTGTTTTTAACATGAGATGAATGCCATTCGTAATTAGGGGAATATAGCTGAAAAAGTACCAGGTATTACAACTAAGTACAACACATATTGGGTATTATGTAACCTACATAAAGTTATTTGAGCTAAATGTATTAACTGTTCCTGTAGGTGATGGACAGCGGTTTTCCTCCACTCACCATCGCAGCCTCGTTCCACCTGACCCACCCTGTGGAGGGCATCTGCGATCAGGTCGGGGAGTCTCCCATTCAAGTCCACGGAGGCCAGACAACCTTGGTACCCATCCCGGGACGCAATGAGCTTGGGCAGATTGCTGTACATGTTCTTCGTCACGCCACCGATGTACAGCTCCCCTGCAAAATACACAAACGGAATCACTTGTGAAAACTTGAAAGATCTTACATTTTTCAAATATCAGCATAAACATTTATACACAAATCAACATTAGTGTCTAGAGTTCCATTTAGGGAATAAGATACAGGCGAAACAAGTTGCTTCCTTTTGTTTCTTAGTTGCCCCAGAGGGCATGAGGTTGTAGATTTTAAAGGTGTGTGGTGTATTCAGCTATCAGTGAAGCCTCATTTGCTGTACCTTAAATTTGTATGAGGTCCAGTGGATCCTGCCCCATGATCTTGCTGCCCATCTTATGTAGAATGTGTGTTTTGCTCCTGTCAGTGTCTGAGCCCCAGGGTGAGACACTTTGGTTGGTATGTGTTTTTTAAATTCTCTTAACAATTATGCCTGGCAGCAGGCAGCTGTTTAGCAAGTCTAGCATTGTTGGCATAGCTATGCTTTCACTTTGCTGTGACTATATGGACGTTAAATGTCAAAACAAGAACCACCTCGATTGTGGGGGAAAAGGAAAAATAAACCTTCACACTCTTGCATTTTACCCGTCTCATACAACTACAGTTCAATGATGCCACACTCCGATAAAATATGTTCTTTGTGTTTAAGTTATGTGTGGCTAACTTAATCTGCCTTTTAATTATGAGACATTGATGTGCAGTAAGTTAATTAACATGAACTGTCATGTTTATTAAAGACAACAGCTCAAGGGAACAAGGCTAAGATCTTACTGAAATGATGATTTCTACACAGCAGTTTAGTCATTATATAAAATGTCTTGCTGTTACTCTTAAGGGTGTTCCAATCAGGATTTTTGGGGATGATCACCAATTGTTTGAAGTAAAATTGGCTGATACAGTTCACGGGGTCTATGGCCATGATCTTGGGTGATCCAAGTCACTATTTATGATCAGATTTCTCTTCCCTGCTCTATATGCAAATAAACACTACAGGGCTGAATCCTACTCAGAATTTTCTGACTGTTTGGATATCTGAAGGTTTCACATGACAGATCGATGACAAGAAAGGCATTAATATCAGAAAAAGGAAAAATGTGCCTCCTATTTGCACAGCGTCTGTCCTGCCGGGCTGTGACAGGCTCTCACCCGGGACTCACAAACATAATGAATTGCAATAGAAGAGGTTATACAACCCGATCGGACAGTCCACTCGTGATAGAACCCCCCACTAGATATGCAAATAAACATTTACAGCAAACAGTCGTAGGCAGCGTTTCACAAAGTTAATAAAGTTTCCTTTTACTCAACAACTCTAAAAAAATGCACAATTTTAAAGGGAGTCTGGTGATTTTGCGGAACACAAACATCTGCTGCTTAGACGAGAGCACAAACACGTCATTTGCATCACAGAGAAGCTAATGGTGATCAGACACCTGTTAAAACTGCCAGACCGGTGACGCCCACGATGGAGCTGAATAACTAAGTTAGAATACAAAAGTATTTACTGAAAAAAATGACGAGTGAGCCATCTCTATTCCTTCTCGTCTCTGTTGAGTTGCACTTGATGTGTGACAGCTGTTTGTTTTGGCTCCTCTGATCGGCACTTACAGAGATCATCGATCAAACTAATTAGAGTTATTGGCCAATCAATCGGAGCACCCTTAGTTACTGTCATTAAGATCAGAGGTGGTCTTTGAACCATTTGTCGAAGAGTGGGGTTTTTAATCACAAGAAGAACACATTGTGGTGAAAAATGTGATGCGTTGCTGAAGCACTGTGCTTTTGTGCAACAGCAGATACAGGTAACAGAAAATGTCTCTGGTACCTAGAGACGTAGAATTGACATTAAAGCCAAGCAGCATGCATGTTGGGAGCTAGGCTCTTGAGACACATCCCCTGACAAAACGGTTGACATGAAAAAGGTGCCAAGAACATGTTTTGACAATTGCATGTTTCAAAGACGTAGCTTACAGTTGACATAAATAGATTGTACAGCAATAAGCCTGAAGCAATGGAAACAGCATTTGATGCTTACAAGGATTTATGTCATGATCCTGTCTATATACTGTACTCTTCTCTTTTGGGAGAAGAACAAAATGTCCACAACAGCACTTTCTTGTGAAGCCGACTTTGCGAATCCTCAGCGAGAGGATAAGGCTGAGTTTTGAAATATCTTGGCGCTCAAGCACAATTAAGGTCTCTTTACATTACAACATAAAAGGAAATATCCATCCACTTTTAAGCCCAATTATTTTCTCTCTCTTTCTCACTTCCTTTCTCAGCCCGCTGTTCTGTGGAGTTGTGCAGAAAATGCCAAGTGAAATTATGAACAACACAAAGAGGCCTTTGATGTAAGTGCATATGAATAAACACAGTTTGAAATGCTTCAGGCATTTCTCATCAACAAAACTCCTACTTTACACTTTATCTTTAAGTAGGCATAAAATGAACATCCAGCAAAACCTTTCACACATGGGCGAGATCCTGTAAAGTATAGAACCATCAGAAAACCTTTCTAGTCAGAATTTTTCTTTTCCCCACAGCTGAAAACTTTAGCACTTTCAACTTTACCATTCCAAGAAGCAATGAGCCACGAGGTCAATTATATGTGGACTTTGTGTAATGGAATGAGTCAATGATGTTTGCCAACTCCTCTCTGGAATTAATGAGTACTTGACACATCATATTTCCCATCCGGGGCTCCCGGGCATCATAATCAATACAACAAATTCATTATCTGTCTGGCTGAGTGATGCCCTGAAATCGCAGCTCTAAGAACCATTTAGCAAATATGAAATTATTGGTATGGAGTTAATCTAAAAAGAGCAAACAGCGCATTTCCTGCAGAAGTCCACAGCATGTTTGAGATCCCTCTAGCTGACTGCATAACCAGAGTAGACGAGAGAGACGTACTGTAAGGAATAGGTTATGCAAGTTTTGTTTTTCTTTCAGTGGCGTTAAGACAACAGAAGATGAATAAATATGTAGCACACTTGCAAACACCCACTCAGAGAAGCGGGCTGTCACTGTGTTCAGTTTGGAGTTGAACACTTAAATCTGAATTACAGATTTCTCTGGGGAAAGTTTTGACTTCCTCGTCCATTTGGCCCATGAACAGTTTGTTCTGTGGCACGCATTATGGCTCATCCACCTTGTTTACAAATAGATGTTTACTAAATAAGTTCCACTTGCTGAAAAACCTGTTTATATATTTTTTTATATTCATACAGTAGGACATTTCACATTGCACTTAGCATGAAGCTCCTATTCACATTCACCATGTCTAAATGTTTTCACAAAAATGTATATATTTTTTTCCCCTACTTAGGTATCGCAGAAAAAAACACTGACAAACTCTGGAACTGGGTTTACGTTGTAGCTCTTTGGGTATCACACAACAATCTACTTACCAAGAAATACTGTCTATATAACTCAAAGTTTGTCAGCTTAGTTTTATGTTAAGTAAAAAGTGGTTTTGACACCAAAGATATTTAAATGTCCCACAGGATATTCTCTTGCTAAAACCTGATTTATGTTTGAGGCTCAAAGTTTTTGGGACTATTGTCGAATGGGCGGGTCAGAACAATGAGTAACCATTTTACTCTCAGCCAGAAACGATGTCCTGGTCTGGCTCTGCTGCCCCAGCATTGATGAATAGCAGTGCTCGGAGCTCAGAGCAACCCACCAGACGGGACCAATTACAGCATCCCAGAAATCGCCAGAGACCACCACCTCCACGGTTACAATAATGACCTCTCAGGGGCCAAGGGGAGGAGTTGGGATGCTATGATACGAGGGGCCCTGGAGAGACACTCAGAGCACAATCTGGATGAGCACACTGATTTAACATTTACACTGGACAATCAGGGTTTTCAGTGGGTTTTAAAGTGATGATGGTTTAATTTGTCTTCCATGGTGTGCAAACCTCACATATCCAGATTTGCTGACATGAAGATTGGATCAGTCATCAGAAAGATGAGTGGATGACCTTAGGATACATAACAGCCACTGACATCTTGTTCTTTAATCTCTAGGAAAGAAGAGCACTAACTGAAAGGCTTTAGTATGTTTGAGACCCTACATGTGCAGTGTCTTTAGAGTTAAAGTCTACAATTGTTTGTCTCTACTTCTTAAGAAAATCTCACAGTTCCAATATCTAGTCTTGATAACCACTTAAAGTGCTTCAGAGTACAGTTTTTGCCCTTTTGGGGTGCTGTATCTTGCCCAAGGACACTTCAGCATGGGTTATGGTGAAGACTGGGATCAAACCTACCACCTGATACCTCTCAATAGCAATTGGCTATGGTGAAAGCACACACAAGCACTGCTTTTAAGGAAATGGTTGATGGCAATCTGATCATCACCCATGATTAATTAAGGAAATGAAGTAAAACCCTCTTTAACCAGGGACCTGAACAAAATTAGGCCAGTTTGCCTTGTCAACTCAGGATAACACCTGTATTTTTTCCCTGCCTGTAATTAGCTCCCAAGTGAAGCAAAGATATTGCAGTCTTTGCCCATATTAAGAAATACTGTGAGACACAATATTTATATCCTTAACTGAGAGGGGGTTGATGATGGGAACAGGGCTTTAGATGCACAATGCCTGGTCTCATCTCTAAACAATAGTCAGTGCTCCATGCCAAGTCCCTGGTGAACCCAAAGCCGACCATTAACTTTCATTAAATGCTCTATTAAGAACCTCTGCCTCCCTCTCGAGTCCTCCCTCTCGCCTCCCGCGTTGCTTGTGTGTGCTTTGCTCTCAAGCTGGCTCCAATTGAGAAACATTTAATGATTGCTGATGACACACAAAAACACAGGCAAACACACATATATGCTGTGAGCTGTGGCAATGAATAAGCTAGTCAGAGGTTATAGGCAGGGCGGGAACAATGGCAGCCAGCAGGAGGATGCAGGGGATCTGTGATTGCTAATTACAGAGGTGCTCGGATCTACAAAGATGCCACAACAAGACGATTGGTGAAAAGGATAAATGTTGGTGCTGCTTGTGAGTTAATTGCTGATGCTAAATTATAAGTTGGATAATTACGTTGTGTCTCTGATGTGTGTGTGTATCTGAAAACAAGCCATACAGAAATACATGTTTACAATTCTGTGAGGGAAAAAAAGGACTCAAGGCAACTCAAGCTGTAATTATTTGATATTGACATGTTTTCACAAACCGGTGCATGAACTCCCTATTTTATTGTAACTACAGGTGGTGTATTGAATTTTCAAACTCTCTTTCTCACACACCCTCTCTTACGCAGTGCCAAATGACTGCAGCAAGCTAAATATATATTCTGCATATATTTGGCATGCTGTCCCCAAAATCAAGATTCTCTCATATCACAATTTGAGCAAAAATTCATCTGTTTTAAAGTTCAATCTTGAAGCAACCTTCCTCCATACTATTGCTACCTCAAGCATGAAACTGGACAACTAATGTTTCATTGTATTTGTCATGCACTGGTTACTCCCTTTGTAAAATTATTAAAAATATATTCAATTAAGATAAATTCTCACTTGCAATCAGCATGTTATTGTTTGAGGGGGGTTGTTAAGTGTGAGTGAGGGGAGTGTTTGTGCATGTATTCCGTGTGTGTGTGTGTGTGCAGTTATGACAGAATCCAGGGGTAGACAAATCAGATAAATAATAATGTGTACTATTTTAATTCCTCACTCCTTGTCTTTCTCCAACGGTCTCTCTCACACACATGTACACATCATCACCAATAAGACACACAAACATGACCTGCACTTCTACATGTCAATAGAAAATAACAAATGAAGTTGTTGCTAATCACTTATGCTAGGCTATGTTAATGCTGCAAAATACATTTTCTTTAGCTACAATTAATTAATGTAGAGTCTGGAAATTGTTTTTTTAACGTAAAGTAGAATCCCATTTAAAAATTAGCATTAAAAAGGGTAAAAATACTGACAATGGATTAATATTTGTATCATACATCATCACTAACATTAATAAACCCAATAAACTGCAGAGAGGGTGGGAATTTTGTTTTGTAGAAGTGCATGTCACAGTGTCCGCCCACTGTCATTTTATGTGATGTATTGCAAATAATTTATTGGTTCATCAAGAACCGCCATATTCCCATCACTTTTGTGGTTTGTCAAAGCTGCTGCATCTGTAGCTAATAAAGCAGTAGAAGCCAAACTTTACAGTACGTCTCAAACTGAAGCTGCTCTACAAATATTTATGGCAAAGTGTGCTGTATCAACATGACACAAGCTGCAACTAACGCATGATTTCCGTACAGGACAATGTAAATATATTAGAGAAAAAGATACCTGAATCAATTTTTTTAATCAAAACTATGTAATGCAACCTCATTGACCCAAACACAACCAGCTGGTCTGTGGGTCCTTGTGCTCCTGATATGTGCCAGCGCTTGCTGGTGGCAGTTTGTGAAAGATTGTATAGTGACACAGACAGGCATCATTACACATTTTCATGCTTCCGTTCTCCCTCCATGAAATGTCACTTCGTATTCGGTGTCCTTTCGCTTTGCCTCGGCTGTGCTCTTTTCTTTCTACTGCGCGTCAGTTTTTCTCACTTTGCTCCGTCACTATCTTTTACTCTCCCTTTTCCACATATTTGTCCTAATATCCCTTGCCCTTTTATTTTCCAAGCTCACTTTTTGCGCTCACAGCATCCTCACCCTGTCCTTTTTTTAAATCTCCCTTTTCAACCCATCTCCTTTTGCTTTACTTGATTCCACCATAAATGTCCTTAGAGTCAGGGTTAGTTGTTCAATCTTAGTATCGTTTTGCGGGTCTAAGTTTCATGGCATAGAATGGATGTGCACCATCGAATTTAGGCCTCTGTGACACTTTATGTGACTGACTGTGGGCTCACAGAACTTATGTTTAAGATATTACATGTAATCACTCTGATCTCCAGCTGTGAATCGATGTACCAGTCCACAATAGCTGCCGTCAGTGTCCTAGCAATTATTCTATTATTCACTGTCTGAAGAACAGCTCTGCAATTACACTCAAATCTTCCTCACCTATTTAATAAGAGAGACGTGTTCAATCCAATATCTATAATTCTGTAAAAATAACTTCAGGAAATCTTTTTAAGGTGGATTTCTCCATTTTCTCCCTTTTATGGTAAAAAAAACTATAACATAGCACAATGGGTGAGGGAAGATTTTTCTCTTCATGCTCTATTTCTGAATCTGAGATGGAGAAGGGGACCGGTGCTTGTGTGAAAAAAAAATACACCTATGACAATATCCCATTCATCAGGGAGCATCATTGCGCGCAGGGCCGTTGCCAGGGGAGTAGAGGCCAGCCGATGAGACCCAAAGGAATTTATGAATGACGAGGACAACGCCAGTCCCATTCGCTCCTAAATAAGCCTACAAGTGGATGTGGTATATCTATTTTTCTATTATCCTTTTGGGGGACAATTTGAAATGTTTTATAGCCAATCCAGATCAATCCAGTGTTATTTCTCTATTTTTTTCAACTATATCTTTTTACCTCACAGACCATGTTTTGCACATTAGCAAAATGTTAAAATTTTATTTTGTACAAATTGAGACATTTTATTTATTTTTAATTTTAATTGCCTTCTATTCCCCCTCTACATCCCTGTTTCAAGGCTGCTTCATTTAGTTTCTTCACAAACACATGCTTTGCTGTGTAAAATTACTCCATGTTCACTACCGTGAATTGAACAAACTGCCCACAACTGCAACAGTTATTTATGTAGGCATGAAACTGCATAGACATGTATAATGCTGTTAATTCTAATCCATTGCAGTTTCTAATGTATAATGTAATTGCATGTGTAAACTGGCCAAAAGAATTGTAATATACTATAATCTATAAATTTAAGAAAATGACATCCTATGACACGGATAACAATAAATTATACAACTCACAAAGCATTACAAAGCACTGTACAACTCAACAATAATATACAGTATACTCAGATTCATATAAATAATAGCTGTTTAGGATTAATATATTGGTAATTTTTTCCTATTAAATGGTTTATTTGATGTTTTGCAAGCTGACTAACTGATGGATCACTCTGCATTTTTATTTATTATAGTTATTTTAAAGGCCAGTGAGGAGGAGCAAATGCACATATGTGCAGGCATACACACGGATACACTCAGAACAATTGCTGTCTCCATTTCAGATATACCTCTGGTGAAGAAGCTGTCTTTTGATGAAAGGGAGAAAGAAGAGGGAGGACGGTGGGAAAATGGCCAAAACTGTGAGTAATGCCATAGTAAATTGTAATGTAAGACAGGTCAGGGAGGGGAAAAAGCTAAAACACACTGCTCTATTGCAGCACTCAAGCTACCTAGCCCATCATTTATTGAGAGAGCACTGACACTCAGCTGAAAAATAGAGGGTGTAGAGAAGGACATGAGAGGGATATGAATAAACAGGAAACAAAACATCTTGAGGGGAAGCTGACGTTTTTAGGGGACTGTGCAAAGGGCCGTCAGTTTCTTAACAAACTATTCAGACTCATTCACTTTGTTATAGATTAAACTTAAACATTGAACTCATCAATATTCACTCAGCATGTTCTAAGGATAAAGTGGAAACATCCATTTGCTGTGACACTCAAGTGTCTCTAGTTTTTTTCAACCAGCTGACCATGAAGATGTGTCACGAATTGGGTTGGACAATGTCAACCTAAATGGCATATGATAATGTATGCAGTGAACCATCTGGGGGGGTGGGGGTTCGTCTTAACAAATTGTCTTACTTTACTCGCAGACGCACGCACACACACACACACACAGTGACACACCCACCGACAGACACACAGGAATCACTCTCAGCCAACGTCAATGGCATCATCCATTGGCCTAACCCTAGTCTAGAACTTTATTGGAGTTAACCTATAGCGAACTGACTGGACGAAATTAAGTAAAGCACAACCCTGTTCACGTAAGGACAAAAGACAATTCTTTAAGTCCGAGGAATTCTGCACGATAAGATTGCGTTGAGAAATGGAAAAGGTCTGGAGCCTCCAAGATGAATCCAACATTCTCTCTCACAGAGGGACGACCATCTCCAACACTCCATCAGCCACATCCTGGGTTAGGGTTGTGTTATCTTAGAGTGGCTGGAGAGAAGTGCCTTTACGGGAAAGATACATGACAGCCTGCCTTGAGTTTTCCAAACAACATACGAATGACTCCACAAAAGGATGGGACAAAAAATTGATAAATATCATTATTACACACAAATCTACAACCCTAAGTGTAAAAAAAGGGGACGAGGATTTGAGAACTTTCTGAAACTACTGGATATAATTTAAAATAGGCAGGGTTAGGTGTTGTTGTTTGACACTGTTAATGAAGAAGATGAGAATGATGATAAAGGCAACATCACCAAGTGTTCAGATAATGAATTAGATAATGACTCATTTATTTATGAATTTAGTGTGAAGGAACTTAATATGGCTCTCAAAGCTTCCATCGTGTTCACACTCCTGAAGCTTCCCATGCAGAGATGTCATGAAAGAGGCTGAGAAACTGCTCGAGACATTTATACTATCTGACAAGATGCACTAATCCAGTTATGCTGCAAGTGATTTGTTTAGTTATTATTATGCAAATGCATTCAGGCGCTGCTTTGGCAGATCTTCATTACATCGCCTCGTCCCTCTCTGTCATTCACCATTCTGCACCAGGTGCAAACGAAAGCACTGTTTGAGAGGAAATTGAATTAAGTACATGTGTTGTAGTACATCTAATAAATACTCAGTTTCAAGCAACATCAGATTTGAACTGAAAACTTACTTACACCTGGTACACTGTTTGTGCTCATGATGCGTTGAGCTGACAAGTCTCAAGGGACCACTGGAAAGCTGGTATGGTCCCGTTTGAAGGCAAACTAATCCATCTTTATCATTTCAATTAGCAGAATGAGTCTTAATATCCATTTGCCTAAAACTAATTAATATGTCTACCAGTCTTTTTCTTGACACTACTTATCTGCCTGATTAGGTTCAAGAAACTGACAATGTCTTCAGATAATTGGAGGAACCACATTATATTGGCCACATAAGGACCAATTATATTCAGAATAATAAAGTAGCACTCATCTCCTCCTCAGTGTTTGTGTATTTAAAACAGGAAAATATAAGAGTCTAGAAAAGCCACATTTCAGCAAAGCTCAAGCAGCCGAGGTGGCTGAATGAGTTAGTTTAATGGTCTCAGACATCAATTTAGTAAACGTGCCCTAGGATATCTCTCTTCATGCCTTCATATCTCGATCATAAAAGACTATAGGTAAATTGCATTGCCACAGTAGAAGGGAAATTCCCTGTTGGAAACATACAGTATCTTTGTCTTTGTGTCTAAGAGACTGGTATTGAAGATTTTTTTCTCCCTGAATTCAATGGAGGTTTCATTGAGCTAAAACCTAGTAGCAATTAAAGAACCTGAGTGTTGAAACGACCCTTCAACGGCTTCAGCATTGAGCTTATTAAGACCTTGTAACATTTTAACACTTGACACTCTTAGAGCTCACACTCTGTGCTCTTCTAAAGATTATGAGGTCAAGAAAGCTTCAGAGGAAAGAAATGTAATTAGTGCTGCACATCACAGCAGTTGCAGCACTTTAGTACCTCTGCTGTTTCCATGGTGGCGGAAGTAGAAATAAATAGGATTTTAATTTTCACAGGTGGACAATGAATTTCTTCAGTATGGTCACATCTCTGTCTTGTCCCTCCTCTTGTTACTGTTGGCCCAGAGGTGTCCACACAATATAATGAAAGGAGAGGGAAACACTCAGGATGTAACACTATATGATTATTGTTGGAGGATGAATAGATTGTGCTTTACACCTAAAGAGTTGGCTTTAAATGAGTGGAAAAGTTAATCTATTGGTTACGGTGGGATGACCGTGCACAATGTGTTGCCAACACACGACAATGCTCATGGAGGGGGATATATGCAGCAAAGTTTTGCCTGCATGAGGCCAAATGCTGGAGAACTATTTTGTATTGTCAAAATTGACGGAGGCTCAAACAGAAGCAGTTTCAGGGTTCAAAGCTGTGAGAGTCATGTTTCTTTTATCTGACAATGTGGATACAAGCATGTTTTCTTTTTAACAAATGCACTATGCAACTATGTCCTTGAGCAAGACAGTTCAGCTGCTAGGCTCAATTTGATCCTCTTATGGAGAAGCGTAGCAGGAGAAAAATCCCCCCAGAACAGAGGGAAGCACATAGAAATGATCTACGTAGTATGATATCAGCATTCAGGTTAAATATATTATAGACCACCTCTACAATGAGCCAGATGAGGAGGGAGCTGTAGTACTGGGAAGTCATCAGCCTGTTGAAGGGGACCATTCAGGCTCGACTGGCACATGGGAGTTCTGGATTAGCAGACAAAAAGATCTGGGGCAGAAGGACTGCAGCTTTTAGAAGCTGAAGCTAAGATTCACATTTGGGATAACTTAAGATCTTGACTCTTTGTCTGCCAGTGGATTCAAGTTCAGCTTTTCATTTCAGTCAGCTACAGAAGGATTTTGCTTTTAAGAGTTTTCCTAACAAGGTGCCTTGGCTCTTGCATAGTAACAGGGGAAAGAAATAAGAGCTAGAAGTAGAACAGCTGGTCATTTGCATGGAAAGAAGTCGATGGACAATTTATTATTCAGCCAGTTTTTGGGAGTCAATACTTTGGGAAAAAATATAATTGGGAGCCAGTTTAGTGAAGGTTTGGGCTACGTATGGCCACAACTATGTTAACACTCTGGGTAATGTGTCACAGATAAATATGTGACGGCCATAGACAAAAAAAAGGTCAAATAACATTTTACTATGAGAGTCTTTGTTCGATATGTGTACAGTACATCATACTGATATTTTTTTGAATTCTGTGTTGCACCTGTGCAACAATCTGTGCTGTTTTCAGAGGTTTGGATGTTTACCTTTGCAAAAGATTTAAAGCCTATTCCCTTTAACACTTTTCATAGGATTTTATAATTTCTCATATTAGTATTTGATGTGAACACTACATTAGAAGTCTCCTTCAATGTGCTATCAATGTATTATTAATAGGTTTCAGAGGCAAAAAACCCAACACAAATCATATACTCTTTTTTTGAAACTTCAGAAATTACCCAATTCCTTGACTGTAAATGATCTACTATAATGTTAAGCATATACACCGGTTACACTTACCATGACCCCTCTTTCATCACACTGTTATATTAAATAAAATTGTTTGCCTTTAAATAAAGTAAAGCAATGAAAAGCAGAAAAAGTGATTCGGGAAAAGTAAAGCAATTTCTAACAACTTTGAAACAGGTTTTAACGCCTGCTCCATTATCCTGCCAGATGCTTTTTTGTACCCAAATAAACATGGGTCATCTTCTGGTCTAATGAAAAAGTTAAAACTGAAACCCAGGAAGCATTCAACTTCCTGTGAATGTGTCTCCTCTGGGACTGCTTGCACAGTCCATTATGAAAACTACAGCTTTATCTCTTGGAGTATGCTTGGTTGTTTTGGGGACGGTGGGAAAAAGACAATGGTTAGAATTTGTGTTGCACCTGGTTTACTGAAAGGTATGAAGAGGTTTTGGTATTGTGAGAGGATTAGTGGCTAGCTTAGCTTGGTTTGTCAGACACTGATATTAACTAGGACACAGAATACAGAAAAGCTCTGTGGTGATCAAATGGCTAATCTCAATTTTAGTGCTGGCAAAAGTAGAGCTCATTAAAATGTGTGTACCTAATTTCCTCTCTCCTCCTCTCTCGCCTCTGCCAAACGTCTTCTCTACATTGTGTTTCAATTTGTTCTGCTTTTGTTGAAAAATGGAACATTTTCAATGTCATCTCTCTACAATTCCACACAAGTATGTCTCATTAGCAAACATCTTCAAAAGAAAGGGAAGCCTGAATATGGTAGGCCAAATTATTCCTCCTCTCTGGATCTCTTCAACCTGAAAAAAGGCTTCATTAGTTTTATTCTACTTTTTCCTTATGTCACATCACTGTATTTGATAATAGCATTAATATCTTTGATATTGTCATGTTCGTTGTGAGGCAAGTTATTCCCTTCAGGGCAATGGGTGTTTTAAATTCCTCTACCACATGACCAACACTGTTCACCGCTCCAACCTCAGCTTTATAAATAAAACAGCATTACTGAAACAACAGAGAGTTACTAAAACATAGAGCTATTTGTGTTGCTTACTTGACTTTAATTTGTTGCAAAGTCTCAATGATCAAGGTCTGGGACAGTGAAACAACTATTTTTCAACCTAATAACTGCCAAAATTTTGAATTTATCAAAGGAAGAAATTCCATGCATAGTGCTATACATATAAGTTAAAATATGAATGAACTATTAGTTGTTGTATAAGGTATTTTTGCTTTAATTAAATGTTTCTATGAGTGCTGTTAGCATTGACCCATTTTGGGATGGAACTTTTTAATGCTGTTTTTTATTTCTTGCCACCTCAAATTTTAATAGATGAGGAGGACATGCACATTATGCAGCATTAACATTGGTAACTGGTTTTAATATTGTGGCTTATTGTCAGAGAACACTCACCAATTAACCTTAACCTGTCCTTGGTGCATGGTGTCAGATGTAGCAGTAATGAATTAATGATCAATATATCTTTGTTAAATTAATTGGGAAACCTTGGCATGATAAGCATAAACAAATGGGAACAATTAGCCTCTGTCCACCCCCAGTGGTATTACTGGTGAGTGTTACTCAAATGAAGACATATCATATGAGACCTGCTGCTTCCTGTCATAAAGAGGATGCCGCTAATTGTTCCTGCTTTCTTCGCCAGAGGTTGTTGATGGTCTTTTTAATTTCTAGTAATTACACCAAAGCCTCAAAAAAAATAAATAAATATAAATGTTGAAATGCGACAAATAACCACCTGGCTAGCACAAAGAATATTACTACTGAAAATGTTTATTTATATTTTGAATCAAACTGTTGTTAAGAGCTACATTAAAGTAGTAAATAAAATAAATGGGCCACAAAGTCCATGCAGCAAAATATTCAAATGCACTGTGAAAGCAGGCAAAGCAGACCTCACACTATGAAACCTCACTTTAACACTTTCATACAAAAACAGAGGGTATGTGTTTGATGATGGAGAATCCTTTGCTCCTGAATATATTCAGTGATAATTAACAACACTTTTACTGCAGGGAATTGGCAGGTGGTGAGTCATGTTGTCAACGGATTCAGATTTATACTGTTGAGCATCCCCTATTCGTTTACATTTAAGGAAATTCCAAAAGCTACTTCGTCTGATTTCATCTGTGACTATTTGATTTTGTAAGACGCTGCTTTCTTCCTCAGCTATGCAAATTTGTTCTGTGTCAACAAGTGGTTCTACTTTGATAATGATGTACCATGCTGGTGAAATGTATATGGACGATGAAACACTCTCTCTCCCTTTGCTTTTCCCCGCTCAATAATTGTTTAAGACAGTTACGACTAAGGCTGGGGGCTGAACTGTATAGGTCATAATGTGGAAATATTTCAAAATCAAGCGAACAAGCACAAATTTTGCATGTTCCAAAAATCGGAACTTTGTTTGGTACAACAAGGCAATATCAGGGCAGGAATGTGGTAATAACCTGCCATCACTGTGTTGTGCAGGTTGTCCACAGAAATAAAAGAGTTGTATTCCCTGTATGGTGTATGTTCAACATGTCTTCTTCTGAGACCTGCATTCACTACACAAAACTATCCCCGTGCTATCCTCGGGGACTGAGTGTGTGTTGCTCCCTCATCATACTTAAGCTGACAAAGAGGGATGCCTTGAAGATTTTTTGCTTGTCCAAAAACAAAGAGGAGGAAGACAGAGAGCACAAAACCCATTTTCCCCATTTTCTCTGGGCAATTACACAGATAAAGCTTAGAGAATTGTTTTTCTTTTCTTTGAAATGCAGGCAGAAATAGTGTTAAAACAGAGCAAAGAGATTCAGGGAGATGATTTAATGTTGCTATTCGACTTCTGTTTTGTTTGTTTGTTTTTTCATTTCACACACAAGCTTTGTCTCTGACTGTAACAGTACCAGAACATACAAAGCCTCTGTGCAATTGTATATATAAAAAATATCTGCCCATGTTTGGTGGTATATACAATATGTGCATGTCTTTCTCCACCTATACACGTTTAGATCTGGTGCTTTGCTCTCATGTTTATGGCACTACAGTGCATGAGCTGTGTATGATATTTTAGCAAGGGAATTGTCACGGCAGAACTACAGAGCATGGTTTGAATGCCCAATTAGATAAGGGAATTGAGTAGTGAGACATCTTCCCCTGACTTAAGTCCACTGAAGCAAGATTTACAACTATTATTCTCCCCACTAGCACTGAGCTGCCTCAACCCCCCATCCCCTGAAAACAAGAGTTGTTCAGATAGAGAAAAGGGCCAATGAAAATGAATAAGATTCAAACGCTGTGGCTCACAGATTAATAACAAAGACACAGGGTCACTCCCCTGCCATGTATACAATGTTTATTGGTCATTGAAAAGGAAAAAATGGCTGCGTTCTGTTTCATTTGTGAGACAAATCATTCAGAGGGGTGTCTGTCATTTTGAATATGCAAATAGAGCCATTGTTGCTGCATGGCTCTGTGGTGGGCAGCTGAGGGATCTTGTCGGTGCACGCTTGGTTGGTGGTGTTTTAAAAAGGAGGTGGTACAATTCTCTATTAATCAATCAGGCTGAGTGAGATAATGGTAACACCAATTGTATAGCTCGGAGAACACTGCTTTTCCCAAACAATGAGGAGACAGATTATGTTTACTTTTCCTAAACTATAATGACAGCTAAGGGTGTGCATCTCTTCTGCTGGGGGACTAGTTGTGATGTATTTCTGCTTGATTAGAAAGAACACAGTTTAACATGACTGCAAATGGTGGGAGAATTTGAAAATGGAGATGGCGTAGGGAAGATGGTTCTGGCTATGACGCAATACACGGTCCAACGCCTGCAGCATAATGTCAGTGGTGATTGACAACAGTCTCTGTCACAGCCTGGAAGCATCAATCAAGGACAAAAACCCATCTAATAACATACATCAATTACTTTACTGTAGGAAATCGCCAGAGTAGATATGCTGGGACAATGGCACAGATGCACAGGAGATGTGCTTTGTCCATCAATTATACACAATACAAAATGAAAA
Organism: Paralichthys olivaceus; assembly: GCF_024713975.1. Taxonomy (NCBI): domain Eukaryota; kingdom Metazoa; phylum Chordata; class Actinopteri; order Pleuronectiformes; family Paralichthyidae; genus Paralichthys; species Paralichthys olivaceus. The sequence continues at coordinate 4,978,437 of NC_091114.1, forward strand.
CATAACGCTCAATAAGCAAGCATGCATTACATCTAGTTGTTACTGATTTTAGTAATTACAATCCTACTCTAACGCATATGTGACAAAAACATTATTGACGGCCATATATGCATAATGCATTTTATTTGCATTTCAACAGAAATGTTTGTGTCATAGGTCGATAATTATATTTCTTACTGCTAAAACCAGTATGACTTATGTCAAACTCTTAAATCTTTGTGTCTTTGGCTTATGGACGATTGTTTTATGCTCAGTACTATCATCTGTAACCAAGCCTCTAACCTACCCTCTAAGATTATCCTTTCTAATTGCAGCATGCATACCCCAAAGGACAACGAAAGGGAAAGTCTGTCAATAAATGTCTTCCCGAAAAACCTCAGGGTGTCTTTTGACTCCTCATAGCCTTCAATCGCCCTGGGGGCTCATCCTGACACCTGATGTGTTTTTACACAACAACCAACAGCGCTCTCAAGAGCACATGAATCATCCAGAGCTAGTCTTAATACTTGTAACGTCAGGCTCTTGAAAGAGTCTAGCATGAAGGACACTACCTTGCGATCTCTGTTTTCCACTGTTAAGTTCCTACTGTTTCTCTTCCAAGTAAGTATCTCTTCATCTTTGTTTCTCTGCCCTGATTTCCATGCTGTCAATTGTTTGCATCACAGGGACCAACTCCCCAGCATCTAATTCACACATCAGAGGGCCTGACTTCAGACATCTAAAAGCCCACAGCTACCTGAGCCTCCAGTCCAAGTCAGCCTGGACCAGATATTTTCTCACACTTGAGTACCTTCTAACCATTGCTGTTATTTCAAGATGACTGGTGAGGGCAAGGCACTTTAAAGTCAAAGTAGTAAAGGTGTCTCCATCTAAAGTCATTGTTTCCCCAGTAAAAGTCAAGTGTACTCAATGTGACAGTGTTTGTTCCAGTCAGTCAGGCAGCTCGGTGGAAACAAGTGAGTGAAAGTTAAAAAAAAAGTGAAGGGAACAAAGCACAGACAGATGAAATGATGAGCTGTTATCGTTTTCGGTGTATGATTCCATTTTCACCTTGGTCTGCAGTGTTTAGGTTATGTTGGGATACCAGTTGGTAGAGTATGTTGCTGTTATTGCCCTTTTCCTATAAAGCCAACATCTGCAGTGGGGATTATGTTTCAAGGAGAAGAGGATAGGGTTTTTTCAAGTTTTGCTTCATCAACTGACCAAGCCTTGTTTGGGAAGCACATGTGAACTTGGCAGCATCATCTACTTTTGCCTTTTCAACCTGGGCCCTGCATTTCAGGGTAAAGGGCAGCAAATAATAAAATGCATAGGGTCGCTCCTTTAAAACCTTGCTTTGATATATCCACAGAGAAAATGTGTTGTTGAAAGTTTAAGAAATCCTCAGTGCCTAAGAATACCAATGGATGTACAATGATTCTATTCCGAGAGCCACTGTAATCTTGAAAGTGGATCTAATTTAGATTAATTCTAGCAGGCGTGTTCTCGTGGCTACAGTCCAACAACATTAAAGGGACAAACCAAGGATGACAATATAATAAGTATTTCCCGTCAGCAGTGATATTTTCTGGTAGAATCTATCACTGAGCACTGAATGGCCTGCTTTTACCTTTGAGGTCCAGGTTACGGGCTCCATTGGAGTGCTGAGTAACGGTGCGTGAGTCGATCTTCAGTGTATGCGCGTTGTTGGCATCCCGGGAGACCACCACATTGTGCCATTGGTTGTCATTGAGCGGCTTGTCTGAGTTGCCCTTCATCAGCGACGGCCCGTTGCCAAGGTCAAAGACGTAGTGGACATACCTGTGAAGAAAGATATGAGTGTTAGAGGTCATTATCTAAAATCAATCACAGCATCTCAGTCTGAACTCATTTTCAGAAAATGGACAACGATGGCTCATATTGATCTGGCTTCACTTTACAATTCTTTTTTCTTCTCAGTGACCCCTCACTGATAACATGTCACAATCAACAGCATTCAACCTCCAATTGTCATAATGGAGGGATTGAAGATCGGATAATATTGTTTATTTCCGACTCTGTTTCTGACGTCTTGATCCTCTTGTCGAAGAATATATTATGGGGTAAATAAAAAATTAAGTTTATGTGTCTGCACATGGCATTTACTCACTGGTTTGACAAATATAGAAACCTGCTTCTGTCTCCAATCCCTTGTTTGTCCACAGGCAGATGAGGTGGCAGATTTCCCTCCTTTACACAAATATGGCTCTCTTTTTGTGTTTTGGGTTAAGGCTATTGTGGCTGTTCCATTGAAGGTATGCATTTTTTTCTGCGTAGATTCTAGTCCCTTTATGTAGCCTCTTGTCTTTATGCCACAGAGGCAGCTCAGGCTTTTGTGTTGCAACAGTGCTGAGTATAGAGCACAAAAGGAAGAGAGACACACAAGCTAAAGCCTCTTTTTGATCGCTTAATTATAAACAGTATTTAAGGTGACAATTCAAACCAGGTTTTCCAGGGTTCAAGCTCCTTTAAGAATTTTCCAAATACTTAGTCAATCAGAGAAATGCACTTTGTTCACACATATGCAAAGTTAACAGATTGTGAACGCGTACCAAAGATAGTTTTTTAGAAAAACAGATAGATTCTCCACTTTCTGTTTACCAGCCAATAACAATCTGCAGGATGTAGAGATTTCAGCCCAGCTTTAAAGATAACTCATTATGATTACTCACAAACACTACACTCACTTACATCCAAAAAAAACATTGATACACAGTCGTAACATATTGTTTAAATAATACTTCAGTACAAACTGTGGCGCTGGTTTTGATTTGTTAAAAAAAATAATTCCATGACTTTCAGCGCCAAGTGAGCTCAGGTAATTTTCTGTTTTCTGTCAATGGCAGATCGGAGAGGCAATAAGGGGCCAACAGAGAAATAACTTAAAATGTAATGACGAGTGTACTGAAATAAATTAAAAGAACTCACCCTTTCACCAGTTCCACAACAATGAAGTCACTCCCGTCTCCAGAGTTGAAAAGCATCAGGCCGTCAGGTGTGGTGGTTTTGAACTGAAAGAAGAGGTGCATGGAGGCGTAAGCTTGTAACGTTGCTAACGCTAAGTAGCTGCCTTTCGTTCGAAACGTCACCGGATCTGCAATGATGTGGCGCATGCCGAAGCGGGCGTTCAGCTCGCAGTAGGAGATGTCGCCATTTTTACACTGGTCGAGATATGGCAGCCCATTGAAGTTCAGGCCCTGGAGATGGCCGATGAAGTTTGAGGGCACCACAGATATGAAGCGACGCTCAGTCATGATGCCGGTCTCGATGTTGTGGAACTCGAGACGTGTGTGGGCACCAGTCATCTGGCCTGAAACGTTGAAGGATACAGAAAAAAACCCATCATTCATTAAACAATTTTGTTACATTAATGTTGCATTAAAATCTATAACCAGTAGCACATACATGTATGTTTTCAAAATGAGTAAGTTAAACTTCTAGGTTTATTATATGAATTCAAGGGAAAGCCATGTTAATATTGAAGTGCTCTTAACTGAAGAACAATGTATAAATATAATAAACTATTTTCACAATAAGCACATATGGTTTTGGCATACCTTTATTAAGCTTATTACATTTAACTTTACAATACATATGTACAACAGTGTGTACAGTATTTGGTTTTAATGGTCTAAAAAAGGTTTCAACTTATTTTCTAACCTGCTGTGATGGATATTATCCACTCATGATATTACAGTAAATTTCTTGTTCCTGCTGCACACACACCATAATTAACATAGTGTTAACTGTGAGATGTTCAGAAATGAGTTTGGCAACCCGCCTATTAAAATGCCCTGCCAGGAGTCCCTTGGCGCTTTCTCTTTTTTTTTTCCCAGTGCAGCAGTGTGAACAAGTCAGAATTCCACAGGGTCATTCTTTGCTTTTGGCCTCGGTGTGCCCACTACCTTTCCTTCATCTAGCTTGTTATATAGCTTACACCATATTCTAACCTATTCCTTCACCCTTTGCCCGGTTATCCTTTTGCCTGAGGCCACAATACAGTGAGCACAAGTGACTCCACATCGTCTCTTGAACTGTCCTTCTCTTGCCATGGTCTTAGTAGCTGGATTAACCTGTTCTTGTGTACTTTTTACACAGCTGCTACCCTCACAATTGTTATCTGCTATAAAAACTAACTCTTCCTTTTCATTTCTCCTTTGTGCTCCTTCGATTGCATCTTCCTCATCATCTGCATTGAATTGCTGTGGTTGCAACTAGCTTGCTCACAATTTCTAACATTCCTAAAATGGGACGTATTCAGGGCTGTAGTTTTGTGTTTTATAACACAAAATAGCATTTACCCTTCTTTTTATGGGGGTTTACTCAATTGTTATTGTCAAATTTTGAAAGGGTTTGGGTCAAATTCAACCCCTTGAGCTCGAGCACCCCTAAAAACAATTAAATAATGTTACAATAATGTCGCCAGATAGTTAAAAAAAAAAAATATATATAATTTAATAGCAATTCTGACATTTTGGGTTCATGTCAGACCATCTTTGGGTGTTAAATGTATTGAATTAATTAGTAATTGCTAACAATTACAATATGAACTTAATTTTCAATTAAGCTTGCTAGACGTTAAAATTAATGGCATTTTTACAATGAATGCATGTGAATGCTGTTATGTGTTATTATTACACATGCATTAATGTAAAAGCAGGACTTTACTGCTGCTTTATATGTTTTGAAATATATAACTAGTAAGTAACAAGCAACTTAAGCTAGATAGATCTAATAGGGAAGATGTAATACAATTGACTACATGTATGTAGTTACATTCCATCATTGTTTACCCCACATCAGTACAAATAAGCAACAAAAATAATAGTAATAATAAAATGCTAACTTATTGGTCAATATGATTCGATTTCAGTCTCCTCATGTATATATAGTTTTGTATATGGGTGACTTAAGTTCATCCACCTTTTTAATAGTGTGAAAGAGCTGCCGGGACATTTTAGTTTACCACTATAGCCCTAGACGTGCTGTAAGTGGGTAAGTTCATGACCAAAGATGGGTATTAATGTTTACTCACACAAATGAAAAAACACTTCAATTTCAACAATGACATTTGGAGATAAACATTTCAAACCTGTTACCAATCTCCCTTAATCTGTTTAACTATAAATTAACGAACATATGGCTCCATGTCTGATTCATTATCATCATAATAAGTCACCTTCCTTTTGAAGATAAATGGTAACACGGTTTATGCAAGTAAATCACCATCTTTACAGTCATAATGCTCCTGACCCCAAATGAATCCCGCTGTATCCCAAACACAACTAACCTTCCACTGTGACATTATCCACAGACAGCTGCAGGCTCTTGCCTCTTCGCACCACCTTCACCGCGTGCCACTCGTTGTCATTCAGCTTTTGCCCCGCAAACAGTATCTCCGGTCCTTTGCCTGTGGTGGTGGGGGGATTCAAATCACAATCAGCACAGGGGGAATCGTGTTGGCATCTACTCACGCACCCACACACTAGATTTACAAATAATAGGTGACAGAACTATTGGAGAAAATCTGCATGTTTGCACAAGATGTTCCCATAATGGATTTTCTAAGTATACCGGAAATGAAAGGAATCAAATATCTGGCCTGACAGACTGTAAAATCAAATGTCTTCTCAAATGCTCACAGTGCTGCAGCAGGATGTCATTGTAGACAGGAGGACAAATACTTTGTAATAAGCTGAAGAAGCAGATTAGAACAGGCAGCCAACAACGACTGGAGAGGCTCTGTTACAAGCATTATATGAAGTGGAGTTCTGCTTTCACAGAGCATTTCATGTCTCAGTTAAGCACATGGAGCACTCACTTAACACACCCTTTAAGTGGGGGAGTTAATAGGTGAGACCAGGCAGTTTAACCGCTCATCCCCCAAACTGCTCTCTTCCCTAATTCCCCCTTTCCACATCTCCACTTCCAATTCTCCTCTCCACCGCTCACCTCTCTTGTTGTTGTTCAACTCACCTACTGAAAGACAAAAGGCAGTTTGATGCAATAGCATATGATGTTGCAGAAATGCTTAATAGACCCTAATGTCAGCAAGAGGGAGTGGCAGCAGGACAAATCTTGTGAATTAAGACAGTGGTCATTTATAGCCTTTACAATTCACCATGATAAGCTAAAATTATTCTTGGCCAAAGTCAAGGCATTAGCTGTCAGGGACTACTTGATGTGACAAAGTTTGTTTCAGGATTTAAAATAGACACTCCTGAGTTGGAAAGTATGGCAACGTGGCTTCAGAAGCCAAAGTGAAGGCAGGAGTGGACATGCACAGTGTCACAGCACCGAGGTGAAGGTGATCAGTGAACAGAGAATGTTTGTGTGTGTGTGTGTAAACAACAGAATAATGAGAGACTTCCACCTTGTTGGCAGCAGGGCAGACTGAAATAGCAGAATGCCACAGGAGACCAGTCACTTGTATTCAGCCACCTTCTGTACTCGCCACACTTTAAGGCACTGTTGTGTCATTGTGGCTGATTAATAAAGAAACTGTGGCTTTAAAATTCACAGGCTGTCTTACTCTAATAGTACTGATGAGTTGTTTAATACACATCTAATATTAGAAACCGCTCTTCACTTACAGGGACACTGGCTCTATTCTATAACAATAACAGACGGGCTAGCTGCCTGGAGCCTGAGTGTATTATATAGTACAGACAAAACATGATTGCCCTCTTCCCTGTTTATAGGGGGAAAAAAAAGTCCAATCACTGGATGGTTCTGCCTGGCAAGAACTCGTTACTGCCCACTGGAGAATTGTTTTGACTCACATGTTTTTTTCATTTACTTTTTGACTTAGGCCACATTAAATTGGACAAAGAGACTTGTGTGAAGTAAATATAAAAGAAATGCCTGCTATAGTGCTGCAACTAGAGCAGGAGTGTATTACACTTGCCAGCAACGTTGAAGCTGATACAAAGATAAATTGAAGGAGAGAACAAAAAAAAAAATGCAAACAGATGAAGATTATAAAAAAAACAGGAGTAAAAAGGATCCATTTAAAAAAAACAACTGGGAACCAAAGTGCAACAGAGCAGCCAGAGTGCTGGCTGATGCAAGATTGTAAAAGTTAGAAGAGTCTAAGGCAGCACAAATGAAGGGGAATGACTACCCTTTAGAATGGAGTCCATGCAATATTTATTTGTCCTGCCTGCCACAGCCGCAAGAGAGTAAGGGCCACTGCTGCATACATAGCAAGAGCCATTTGACCATAATAACAGTAACAATGAGGGAGCTAAAGATATATATATATATATATATATATATATATATATATATATATATATATATACCTAGCCAGGCAACTAGAAGCTCTGTGTAGAAGGTGGTAGAAGTGCAGCCTGGGACCCATAAGGGCGATGCACAGAATCAACACTCGAGGAGAAGCATCAGGAGAGTTGGACCGCAAGGCCACTGTCATACTCTCTTCTCTGGAGTTGGGTTGGAGCTACTCAACCGTTAGAGAATAGCTTGCCGAGATCAGGAGTATGACGATGGAAATTAAAACACGCTATCTTACAGGATTTGGCTTGTGTGTGTTGGCTTGACGCCCAGATGATGATGCGTTCAGTATTACTCAAAAACTATTTCTCAAAACCTTATATTGATGAAACACCTGGTGTTGGCTCAGTGTGGCATATTGCTGACAATGAAGTGAGGCCTCACTTCACTGCCCAGGTGAGATTGCAAACAAGAAAGCTGAGAGCTAGTGGTCCAGGGTTAAATGAGCTGCTAAGCCTTTAATGCAGCCACTGGCAGACAAAAGTACTCATTGCTAGAAAAACAAAGGGGGACGCAAGGCTCATTAATAACAGAGCTGGCGATTATTAAAATGCAATTCATTCTCAGGCTGTCACTTGTGCCCTCTCGCTTTGTGTTGGGGATCAACAGAGCAAAGTGCTGCGTTCACATAACATGGCACTTCTTCTTTCTTCATCTCTGCATCTCTTTTGTCCCCTCACAGCCCCTTACTCTGCCTTGCACTTCCTAAATATGCTGCTTTGGAGACGAAGACGTGCCAGGGAGATTTTTGTAAAAAAAGTGTAAAAATAGCCAGGATTGTGAATTACCTTCATTGGCTGTGTCACCACATCAGAAATGAGAGGTGTGATGTTTGTGGTTTGTTGCACAATTACCAGCACTCATCCATCATTGGTTGCTCGGATCTCTCTGTAAACAACTATCATTAATGCAATCGGATCAATGAAACACAAGCTGTCAGCCAATGGCTGCTGTTTGTTGCCATCAGTCTCTATTCAGGCTATGTGTGTGCAGAGTACTAGAGCACTGTTGTATAATTATCATGTCTAAACCACAATCAAAACAACTTGAGAGTAAAGCTGAACATCAGTCTGCTGTAGGCAATGATGACAACGTTTGTGACAATCAGGAAATTACATAAAAATATTTTTCTCCAACTATGCAGAAAGTGGCACAGGGATCCAGCAATTGTTCAGACTACTGATGAAAAGATGTTCACTCAAGATGTCTGAGGAGCTTAAAATAGAAGCATCTGACAAATTGAATAAGTTGCCAAGCACAATGAATTATCTCCTCTCAGTCACTGCCACCGCAACTACAAGCCCCAAAATGAACTTAAAATTGTGAAACAACGTTATGAGGCATGTTTCAGTTTGGTTCTTTTGTATTCTGCATGAAACTAGAGCACTGTGTGGTCCATCAACCGCACTGTCACTCCAATCATTGCTGACTGATACTGGCCAAAGAGCAGCAAGCTTTCCTGAAATGGTTGTTACGCTAACAAGCGCAGAAAAGTACTGCTGACCAGGGGGCTCGGAGCTTGCCAAACAGGAATGATCACTGCTAGTCAGTGCAGTGGCTTAACAACACCACCACAGCTCGACAGGGCCACAGGCAGTCCCTGGCATGTTTGCTGGTACAGTAGACAGCAAAAAAATCCGCCATGAGTCATGCAGTCATACACAAGGGCCACTGAACCAAGCAGTTTATCAGGATCTCTCAAGCATATGTAGTTAGAGTGTTGGGATTATAGTGGTAGGGGGTAACTGCAGGGTGTGTCAGAAATTCAGAGTCAATGTTTGCTATGGGGATTCAACATAATGATGTTTGAGCTAACCAGACAGTTCATATCCCCAACCATTCTGATATGTAGAAAGAATCCTCCTTTATATTAACATGCCAGTTGAGAGTATTAAAGAGGTAGTGACACATTTGTGTGCATTAAAACACCACTGTAGCATTGGAAAGTCTCTACTCTACCTTGAGAGAACAGACATTTAACACTGAACACAAACAAATCAAACAATGCTGTGCCCTGAATGTGCCACTTTGCCATTTTTCATCTCAACACTGACTCAACTAAACAGGGGAACCTGAGCTGCTATGTTAGTTGATTTCCCCTTTTACTACAGCGTGATATTCTGTTTCATGATGTTTGACAGAGCCTGCCATCCTCAAGTATAGGATGCAGCAGTGAATGCCAGTTCAAGCTCTGTAATTCAAATTCCATGCAAGATATCATAATTATGGGCAGCTAGCACTCAGGACGTTTGAGGTCACGAGTTTCCACGAAGCCACACGCATGCACGCACGCACAAACACATGCACACACGCACGCACACACACTTGCAAGCAACCCATGTGAGAAGAGAAAATACAACAGTAGACTGCAGTCCAATTAAAATGGGCTCAAGAAAGATCCCCAATCCCCTGAGTTTCATTCTTAGCTCAGCAGCCCCACTCTGAGGACGCTGACGCTGATCTGAGTGTCGACGAAAATGTGGTGCGAGAGAATGAGAGACTTTGCAGCGGGGGGAGAAAACAGAAGATGCAGAGATGAGGTTGGATACCCGATGATTGAAATGGATTTTTCATGCAGAGCAGTAGAGGAGGTTAAAAACATAACCTGAGAGACTTAGTGCTGGACAGGGGGGAATTATGATGCTTGGTATCATTGTGGATTCATATGGAATAAGTGGGGACAGAAAAAAAGAAGTCTCAATAATATATCTACTTAGCGAGACAAACAGATGCTGTAATCAAATAGAGAATGTGTGTTGTATGAGTGTAGGACTTATTTATGTTCATGATTAGCATTTACTACCAGGTGATGGACCTCAGGCAGCCCCCTGTTGTGCACCCATCTGGGAAAGCACATTGTATGGTGAACACGCTCTTATGTTCACAATCACACAGAAGTATGCACATACTGTTGCAGATGGATACCACTTTTAAAATAAATAAAAACTAAATATAATTGGTTCTACAGTATAAAACTGAAAACGTAGGAAATACCTAGCAGGATTGTAATGTGCTGAATGGCAGCATTGCCATGAGAATCAGAACTGAGCCATCACCAGTGCTGGGTGATGCATGAGACAATTCCTTATTAAACAATCTTGTCAAATTAAATGATCATAATACTTCTTGCAAGGTTAAAAAAAATCTAACTGAATACAGTATGAGCACAAAACCAAGTCAAACAATTACAAGCTTTTGGGCTGTTTGGATCAGCAAAGTGTATAAAAGGCAATTTATCCAATGTAATATTTCTTTCACAATGTGCTATTTTCCATTATGACATTGAGTTTGGTACCAGCTAAGCTTAGATTAGACAAAAATTAATTCAGAAAGGTGTGGAAATGTCCAGCAGTCTTTAACTGGAGCATATTGGAACACCTTACATGGAAAAAAACACTTAAGTTCAAAGTTGTTGGGAGGCATGGTAGTGCAGTAGTTTGTACAAAATCTGAAGCTACTGGATCAGATTGTTTCACTAAACAGCTCAAAGAAAATCAGAGAATAAAAACACACAAAACAGCAACAACAGTTGCAATATATTTGTTGGAGAAGTGGCAATAAATCAAGAATTTTAGATATTCCATCAACATATCTTAGTGTTGTGCCACTGTCATAACCCAGCTAACTATACCCAACTTCACAATGAACAACATTTAGTGAATGTATAATATAATTAATGCTTAAAGAGGGATAAACAAGTGATCAGCTACACGGGAAATGTGTAAGGTTTCTTACATGTACTGTAGTAGGCTCTGAATTGAGACTATATGGCTTTCTTGCTTCCTACGTTTGTGGGAGGTCACTCTGTGCGTGTGTGTGTGTGAGAGAGAGAAAGAAACAGAGCTCGCTTATACAATAAACCTTGTAGATGAGAGCGGCACATGCTGTGCACAATAGATACATCTCCCACACACAGCCTTGGTTTCCTGCCAGACCAGTGTTTGTAATTGGACCATTGGGGCCCAGTGTTGTGTATGTGTTCTAGTTTGACTATGGGAGCAGTGAGGACAGTTTTTAAGAGTGAGGACATTTCGGGTGGTCCTCGACCACCTAAGGGCTGTTTTGAAATTTTAAGTCTCAGCTTATAGGAGTGGTGATGGCAAGGGTTTGGAGAAAATGAGCCTTATTGGGAGGTAGGGGCAGTGTGTGTGTGTGTGTGTGTGTGTGTGTGTGTGTGTGTGTGTGTGTGTGTGTGTGTGTGTGTGTTACAGTACGTGAGAGCCAAAAGATAGAGAGATGCAGTGTCAGCAAGGCAGCTTTCCCTGCCAACAAACTGGCCCAGCAACATCATCGTCTGGCATGATGGCCGGTGTTTGTGTGTGAATGTGTGTGGTGGTCTTCAGGACCACATCTGCAGGTGTATTTGCCTAGTAATGGTGATAAACAGTAGACAAAACATATTGCGTTTTGAAGACTTATTACATCTTTCATGTCCATTTTATTGTATGAATGTATTTGGTGTTTGATTGTGAGTTGAGGTTTATGTGCCAACCCCATGTCCCCTCTCTCCTCTGCCATCTGTGCTGCTGGCATGGCTCCTTAGAGCTGGTAATGAAGAGGAACGCCACCCCCTCACATACACACACACACACACACGCGCACACACGCGCGCACACACAAACACACACACACACACACTGACACACACCCACACACACATTCCGTTGCATCCTTGTCTGTGTCTCGGACAATCCTTTTCTTCCTTTAACACAGTCTATTTACCCTCAAATGGCTGCATTACAAACTACTGCCTGCAAACATATATATAAATTCAAGAACAACTCGACTCCAAGTATTCTGCTTTTCAAACACTCTTAAACTGCATCTCCATACAATCTACTTGAGTTGCATTGATTTTATTTATTTATTTATTTAAAATAGAACCTCACAGCATGTTGCCTCTTAAGTTCAAACAGCTGACAGCTCTCCACCCACCCAAATGAACAAATCCTATAAATACCACACATCTCAGTGCTGCGCTGAAAGAGACCCTGAAAGTGTTCCAAAACACACACTGATTATCCACCCCAACTCAAGATTACACACATTTTCACAAAGATTCACACTCCTAACCCTGTGGTTTAGGGCATTTGTGAGAACAGTGTACTAACATAAATGTATCCTTTGCTGGCTACACACTAACTCAAAAATTTCCAACACTAACCTTTGACCAACCATTCATTTTACTTCAATGGGCTCTGGATGTAACAAAAGCCCTCACTGGTGTGTATCTGAGAAGATGATATCAGCAGAATTTGGCTGCTGACATTCACACTCACATCCCCGCTGCCAGAACCCACACGTAAGAACACAATCACAATCCTACAGCACCACACTTACATTCCATACACCTCTATCCTATGATGTAATGAGACAGAGGTGATAAACTATGACAGTAGTTGGCAATCATCATGAACAGGTCTTGTTTGGTAACACTGTAAAACTGTTACCTTGAACATTTTTCTATTTTAACAACTTTTAACAGATTTTATTTTGACTGGATATTCTTGACTCTTTGAAATGTCTGTCCTTTTTCCATTTTAGAACTCAGGTACATTGTCAGATATGAAGTAATTAACATATGGTTTCCATTAAGACACAGTCTACTTTGATACTTTCATCAACACAATGTGCAACTACTCTGCACGGTATATCAAAAATTGACCGTCATCATGATGTCAACATGCGAGATATACGCATTGCAAAAGACAGCTTGTTCTATGTGCAATGCATTCACGCTCTAGATGTCAACATATTTGGTCAATCAGATGGAGCCCTGCTGCCCGAGATAATAAATTAAAGATATTCAGATCATTGAGGGGCCTGTCCAGGGTTTTTCCTACATAGAGAATTGCGAGCTGCCTCCGTCAAATTCCGTGCCACCACCGCCTCCCAACAAAAATTCTAGTGCAGTGGAAACTGCTAGTAAGCACATTTGTCCTGGGCCAAATTGATGTCTATATTTGATTGATTACTATAAAATAATTCTGTATGTTCTTTATTATAGTCCTAGAACCTGAGGGAAAGGTAACGTCACACACACACGCATGCAGACTCAGCTTTTTATCTGTCTCTCTGTCTCTCCCTCCCTCATATTGTCATAGCAATATTATACGTTATTGCATATTGCATGTTTTCCTAATATAGTGTAGCCCTACTCTCTCATATGTGGAATGCATATCCATTTTAAGTATATTTGCTTTCCAGGTCTTTATTGAAAACAACGCTCCATCACACCCTTGTTTGTGCTCTGGACTGTTTTGAGGGCAGTAGTTCAGGAGGGTTTTGGATGCCATGCCTCACCAAACCCCACGTCCAATGCCCTTTTGCTTCCCTCCAATGTAGCCTCCCCTGTGCCAGCTCGGCCCAGAGCAGATGGGTTGGATCGGCATGGCATCACACCAGCCGACACAGTGGCATGTCAAACAAGCAGTCACAAGCCAGCACAGGCATACTGTACTGCCATATGGGAATAATGTGCGCTAAGATCACGTTGGATAGGGAGACAGACTAGGATGCACGATCTGATTTGCCTGCAGATTTGAATAAATTGATGATTAAAGTGCCATAATATATATGTATAAGTCTGAAAGAACACCAAAGATTATTTATGAGATGGAAGTCAAGGCCTTAAACTTCCCTGCTGCAAGCACCATTGCACACATTCAGATGTACACGTGCACAAACACAAGCACACTCTTCTCTACTCATCTGATGACAGTTATAGCAGCAGACACGCGCTGTGCACTCACACTTGGCATCAGACACACTCACAATCACAATCCACTCTATCCATCATCAGACAGCAATGAAGGACACACACACACACACACACACACACACACACACACACACACACACACACACACACACACACACACACAATGCTAAACTACACTCACCAGCCCTGACACTTGCTCTCATTCACACACCGACACACACGCCCTCCCCTCTGTGTTCCGCAGACGGTGATGATGGCCTGTGTTTGGGAAGTTAATGGCTGTTTGCTCCTCACAACCTTCACACTTGATTACTCCAGTCGACTGCTGTCTGGACAGCAGGGCCACAACTCGACACCATACAACCCCCCTGCCGCTGCTCTCATATGCTAAACACGTTTGTTAGAAATGTTAATGGGAGATTGAGGACGCTCTGTGCAAAATGCTATGTGTCAAAGCCCTTATGAAATGCAAACAAGGCCGTAGTGCTATCTGTCAAAGTGTGCTGGTGTTATTTAAAATGGAAATGATTTATCACTGCATTTAACAAACAAAGAAAAAAAAGTACATTGTGACAGGTGGGAGAGCGGACTTTGATTCCAAAAGTGCTTAGAAATATGCATCTCGCATGTTTAATTCATTCAGCCTTAAGTTATTCAGTGTGGGTTTTTCATTGCATATCATCATTATCTGATTTCCATTTGAAAGTTAGGTAATGCTATGCCCAATGGCTCATTTAGGAGTTACTACAAACTGAAGGAAATGACATGCAGTGTTGCAGATAATAGCACGGGTGCTTCAAACACTGAAATACCTGAAGACTTGGGGCATAAAAGCAGCCTGAGAATTAGCGTTGACGCAGAGGTGTTACGATTACCTGGACCTGATGTTAATAGTTTCATGGATGTGTTTTTAAAAAAATCCCTAAACGTATTGGTAGTTGAAGAAAACATTACCTTTTAATTTAAAATAATGAATTAAAATATAAGATGGCAGAAATGAGGGTTAAGTAAGTACACACAGTATAAATGAGGAAACATTGTAAAAATTTGTCAAATATAATTTTTATGTTAATTAAAAACTAGCCAACATCGCTCTGACTTAACACCCTCTGATAAGCTCTCTCAATCCTTATGGCATGAAAAAATATAGTGAATATGGTGTTCTGCAAATATGCTTGTCTGAAATTGTACATTAGTTGCAGATAGTGTTCTAATACACAAACCAACCAGCAGGAAATAAGGTGTATTTATCATGTTGGGGCTTCTCTTGCCCGTTTCTGTAAAAACCTTATCTTTAGATCCTGCATAGAGGAACGGTGAGATGATGGAATCAAAGCTATTAAAGCTGTGGGTTACAGGTTTTCAAGCAGCCATGTTCCCCACATGTAGTGTAATCTCCTGGGTGCTATATAGCACACTTAATAACGTTTAAAAAAGTCACCTTTCATTGAAAAAATACAAAATACAGAATAAACTGCTGCAACATTTCTTTAGAACCAACATAATAGCAATGAACTATGATAAATGTCATATTATTTAGCTGTTTTTTCTTCTTTAGCCATAGAGGGCTCTGCAAAAGTCCCATGACAGGTTTTTAATGTTAATTAATGTTTAAGTTAATGTTCTAGAGTTGATACTATGGGAGTGGGCAGAATAGGTAAAACTTTCTTAAAACTCTGGTTTATTCAATATACTACACAATACTTGCAATTCTTTTGAGCTCAATAATTACTGGACTACTATCTGTTTCAGACTGGGGACCTCTTTCATCTTACGCTTGGTTGCAGAAGATGTCTTCTAATAAGGTAGAGGTGAACACAAATGTGCTCCCTTTCTTTTTAAAATGACTAATTTCCTATATATGTTGCTGCAAGTACATTTTTAGACAAAGGACTATGTAAATTGCACTATATAGAAACTCATGGGTGCAAAGTCATGATTCATGACCAGTAACTGTGGTAACCGTCTTCATTGACTTATAGATTTTAAAGTGTCTTGTTTAAATATGAGTCGAGCAATAGTGAAACTGGGGTGTAGTTTCGCCACGCCACATAGAATTTCCTCAGTCACTGTGCAGAAAGGACTGCAGCATCATTTACCAGATGGTTATTATATACACACACCCCATACGTGGGAATGGATGTAGAAATTACTTTTCTGCTGTGGTGGACTGTGGTTTATGAGAGCGCTGAGAGTTCCTCAATGGAGGCAAGTGACCCATATGGACAAGATATTTTTCTGTAAAAGCAAAGACCAATAGCAGCAAGTTACATAAGGCTGCAGAAGTTAATATGGTTTCTATTGCGAGGGACAGGACTGACTTTGCTCTTCAGAGATATCAGGATAAGACCTCCTTTGACGATAATGCCATTTGGCTCCCATCTTAAGATATCATGTTTTCTATCTCAAAAGAGCGGAGGCCTATCTCTGCAGATCTAATGAAAAGTGTGTATGTGTGTGAGTGCACGCAAGTGTGCCTGCACGTGTGCGTTCTAAATGGCAGCTGTATGCTGTGATGAAAATGAAAGATATGAGCAGATTACTCTGATAAAAATGCAAGGAGACATCTACAACAGGACCCTCCTCCATGTATCAGCCCATTCCTGCTTCCCATTCCTCATTTTATTGTTGCTCCTCACTACGTTTATGGTTCTTTCTTTCCTCCCACTCACCATTTTCACAAGTCTAACCTACATTTCTCAACCTTTAATCTATCAAGTCCTTCCCCCCCATAAAGCAACTCTCTGTTCTGCTTTATGTGTCATATATGTTTGTGAAGAGAGCTATTTCTTGTGGAAGGGTTGTGGGGCTGTATTTATGTTGGCGTACGGAAAGGACTGATGATTGGTAAGTGTGTGTGGGGGGTGGGGGGGGTGGGGTGTCTGGCAGTCAGCTGAGGACACGATGGCATGCTGACACAACAGCCAAACAGCCCCCCCGCAGCAACATCCAAAACATCTCTAGCGGGGTGCTGCATCGTTAACAGAGACAGGGAAGATGGGAAGTGGCCGAGAGTGTGTCAGAATATGAAACTGTGTGTGGGTGTGTATGGCTATGATGATAAGGGAGGGGTCGATGTAAGAAGACGAATAAGAAGGGAGGGGAGCAGCAAACAGATTATGACCCCCAGCCATGATTATCTACGCCTGCCACTCTGACCCCCTGCACCAATTACTGAGATAAGGCACCCACTGTGTGCAAGTGTGTGTGTGTGACAACAGGAGTCACACTTTCTTCTCTCTGAGGCAGAAATATGTGTGCGATGCTTTCTCGCATACAGACATTTGTATTCACTGCCTGCTATCAGCGGCCACACACTTTTTCTTTCCCACTGTTCTCGCCGAAGTGCAGGAGGGGTGTACTGGTGCTTTAGCATCCATGACAAGATAACCGTTGTTGATAGCCTCTAGAATTGCAGATGGCCAATGCAAGAGAACATATTTGAGTCGGGAAGATGTTGAGAGGACAGCAGATTGATTTTGTAAAGCAGGGAATGAATCATGCATTTTGCCCTTCCACTCAAGAGTTTTGGAGCTCCCTCTGGATCTTCAAACACAGGGAACACACTTCTCCCCTTTCATACTACCATCTGCCCCCTCCCTCCTTACTTTTCCCTTTTGATGCTCACCCTCCATCATCCATGCTTCTTATCAGTTTCCTTCGTCTTCACAGTTTCTATTTTTTCCGTCCCCCTGCTCACATCTCGCACCCCAGCATTCTCGAAAAAGGTCCCGGGGGGAATGCTGATTTACGATTTAGACCGCATTTCCCAGCATGCTGTGGCAGGAGGGGATGGTCCCATGGGATAGCCATCAGTCCTGCAAGGCAGGATGGGCTTCGACAGCTCCAGGCTGTTGCCGGTTCTCTCATTAGAATCTGTGTAATGAGTCCACATCTAACCTGTCGCCAGTGGAAGCAGTGCTGAAAGGAGGCAGACTGATCATAGACTGAAGCTATGCCCATGAAGCACAGCCACATCCCAATTCAACATAGAGGCATAGCTCTCAGTGCAGTTGTTTAGATTGGATCAATTTCAACATCTTGTTTTGTGTTAACAAAAATCTGTGAAAAACAAATGCAGTAGGAAATTGCACCCAATGTGGACTGGGAAAAATCTTTTATTGAAGGAGTAAAAAAAAAATTTTACAATTCCAGGCTTGAGCCCTTAAGGGGAACTATAACGTTTGGAGTATTTGTTTGAATAGTGATTGCATGTTCTCATGGTACCTAAACTTCATCAAGCTTTTGTGCTTATATATTAATTAATACATGAGAGAAGCCTCTAACACTTCCACAAGTTCAAACAACGGTTAGCGGTTTCATGAAATCCTCAGAATCAGTAGTGATAAAACACAGCACCTTTTTTAAATCTCATTTGCTCATATTGACAAAATAAAACTAGTGTCCCACTAAGGACATGAAGACAAATCAGAGGACCCCCTATAAGTCAGTCATTATCATTGCATGTTGGTATCTCCACGCAATGCATAAGACACAAGAGAATGTTAATAGAATGCTACATGTACAGTGGACATTATAAAGTAATGCAGAACTAGAACAAATAGCTCTTTATAAAACCATTCAGCACCATTTGATATATTTTATTTATCTGGGCTACAACTCCTAATTCCTTAATAGTTCTACTTTAGGTTGTAGTCAGATTTGTAATGTCAACGACACCAACCAGCAGCACAGATAAAATGACTTCCAAGGTCAATTAGAATCACTGTGAATTGTTGAAGCTGAAACCCAATTGGCCATTACACACATAAAAACTGGATTGTATCTTGCACCCACTTGTCTGCTAAAACTGCATCCCTGAAAAGGGATAATCAGAGACACACTGTTCAGGTCCCAGTAGGCACAGAGACAAGCTTGCCATCCTCCTGCCCAACATGCTCTACAAGCTGTTCTGTGGACCAGGAGGGCAGACAGTGTCTTCCTTAACATGGCTGCCTCCCAACACTAGAAAAGGCCCCAGGAGGAAATACAGAATGTACAGTTTTTCCACCTTTTCTACGTTAAAGAATTGAAATTGCCAAGAGTAGAAGTCAACAGTGGAGATTTGTGTGGACAATTCCTATGAGACAAAAGGAGACAGGATGAAAATCTCCTCATCCTGTTTGGTCTAGTAAGCATTTTGCCTTAGGTGTCTATAAAGTTCAACAGAGAGCAGAGACAGGAGGAAGAGAGGATGGAGTAAATGGAAAAAGAAATGATACAAGGAACAATGTCATCTTTCTCAGATCTTCTTCATTCACTTGATATCACTCATAACCCCCATCTTCCCTGTTTCCATCTTCTGTCTTTGTCTCATTCTCTTTCCACTCGTTCATCTGTCAGTGGTCATCAGTGTCTATCTGCACTCGCCACCCCCCCCTGCACTGCTTTGCCAATGTAAGTTTTGTTTCCATCTGCTGCAGCCCCCTCTTTCCTCCTACAACTTCTTCTCTCTCCTTTGGGTTCAACAGTGAAGGGCCTTTGACAGTGAAACAGTTGTGGAATTTTTTCTAAAGCAGCTGAGCATTAAATCAGAACAGAGCACTGCTTTAAAAATAGATAGTATAAATGATATAAGACTAAGCTTAGTAAGTTTTTCATACAACTATGGTCCATCACCTTCCCAGCATGTCCTTCAGCTGGAGTGCCCTTCCATTTGTGAGTACTTGGCAATAACAGCTTGTCGACTCATTTGTGCAACTCACTACAGCAAGAGTGTTTGGCTGATTGTCTCTCCTGAGCTGCTTTTAACAGCAACACACAGATAAAAATATTCTCAGAAAATGTATTCACATGAATACAATGACTGTTCATAAAGATTTCTAAAAGTTGACAAGGACGAACCATTTGCCGTTATACATGTGGGCTGTTATAATTATTGTATTTGTACTTTAACATACTGACAGAACAGAGGTCAAAGCACATCTTGATGTAAACATTAGCAGACACGTGTACATATATGTTAGCATGTATGTGTGTGCCCAAATAAACTCTCGCACACTACATTGCAGCTGTTAGGAAAATGCTCTGATTACTTATTCCTTTGAAGTTCATACAGGCTTCAAAGCAGTTCTTTATT
This sequence comes from Paralichthys olivaceus, assembly GCF_024713975.1. Lineage (NCBI taxonomy): Eukaryota > Metazoa > Chordata > Actinopteri > Pleuronectiformes > Paralichthyidae > Paralichthys > Paralichthys olivaceus. Next base: position 4,998,548 of record NC_091114.1, read on the forward strand.
AGGCCATTTCTGTTTAACATTTTATGAGGCATTTGGGTCATTTGCATCAAAACATGCAAAGAGCAAAATGTGATAAAATATGTGGAAATGTATTTAAGTTGAGGGAGAGTTAAGAAGAGAAGTTGACCCAGTAGATGGCGGTAATGCACCTTGAAGTTGGTTGCCACCCGCCAATAAACTGACCAAAGAAAAAGATGAAGTTGCATAAATTGAGCAGAGACGTGTATTTCAGCGTGCAATGATTTCTCTGTCATTAAAAAAATATTGTTGTATGACAGCTCGCGACTGCTAGGCCAGGAAGAGTTGCATATATCCTATGTGTTGATTCACCATATATATTTTTCTCACTGGTGCTCAGCAGTGTGCTGGTATCACACAGACACCTTAAATATAGTTACACTCGTTACCTGGTGGGAAATGTGCAATTAATTGCTGTTGTCCATTGCTGACCTAGATGATTGCTTTTAACATAAATCTATTTATATCTAATGGTGTGGCCATACTCCGAGGGTGCACATATCCAAGGCAATATGTTAATAACACACTTCTTATTGGCTCATTGCATCACATTTGGCCTGGAGTTTTGGAGGATAAAATGAACATTAAATATAAAAAGGGCTAACCTCCAATGGAGCATTAAATTGCCTTTAAAAATCAAATCTCAATCCAAGCATATCCAAAATAAATGTTATACAGTCTAACTCTGATACATGCTTAAACTTCACAAACTGTAGGATGTTGTGCTGGGGGCAGCTTCTAGTGCCTACTGCAAATCCATCTTTGAAATCTATTTGGCTGAGATGGACCGTGATGACTCATGATTTAAGTGAGTTATTGGAAACTCATTCAAATTCAATATTTGTATGAGTAAGAGTAAGAGAGCCATCTGCTTTGAGACAAATGAGAGAGCTGGGGCGGCAGATAAGAACCCAATTCAATACAAATTGGAGTGAACACACAATACGTTCAAATTTAAAAGGCCATGATACGGGCTGTCTCTGAGCACATGTACTTAATCTACAGTGGAAATTGATACAGGGTCACATGAACTCTGCTACATATTTCAATAGTCATGACTATGGAGAACACATGGGGAGGAGTGAGATAGCTGACAGCCTGGGAGGAAACAGCAAAGACTGAGGAAGGTGACAGCTTTGGGGACAGAGATATGCTCTCTATCTGTGTGTGCATTCATTTCTCCGCTCACTATGTTTCAAGTGATGAATTAACAATGAGAACCTACATTCACATAGCTGAAACATTATTCAATTATATGATAGGGAGTGGGTCATTGGAAAAATACAGTGAGGTATTTAGTTACTTCTAAGCAAAAATCAATAGGATTTCGTGCATCATTCCAAATGGATTGATTTCCCTACTGTGGTTTCACTCTTGCGATTAACTTGATACCACAGGTTTTGTTTTTAACTCACATGAACATGGTTAGCCACACTTACTATTTCACACCATTGGTCAAATATTCTATACAGAACCACTGCATATAAAGTACTCAATCCCTTGAAACACGTTTTCTTTGAAATCTCTAGTGTCCACAAAGTGATGTTTCCCTCTACCACAAACGCTGTTTGTATACAACACAAAGGTTTTGGTAATCTGAGCAGTAGCTGCTGTCACAATTCAAAAGACCAATAGAGACTAGCAGCACAAGACTATAAGTACCTCAACACAGGTTTTCTTAAGCACATTCAAATAAAAGGAGCAGTGCACCATATGATCAATTGTAAACCATGACAAGTCAACTAGCAGCAGAGCAGCATGTTTTCAACAGTATTTGTCTCTTCCAACTATAATATTAAACAAATAATCAAAGATAAATGAAACAGTTGTAGCAGGGCAGCAGGAAAACTGTAAATTTAATTAATAGCCGTACTTCATATCATAGTCCTATGTCCTAACTGCATTAATTATATTGAATGAACGTTTTGCTTAGCTGTATTCTTATGGCATGACAAGTTTCGCCTCATTATTACAACAGCAACCCCAGTGATGTCAAATTGTATGTGGGAGTGAATACAAAATAAATCTAAAAGAATAGTTCAAAGCAGTCAGTAGGTTTATTTAACATGGTAAAAGTACATCACGTACAGGGTTTTAGTGCTTTGATCAGTCTCTGCTGTAGGATGATACTGATGTAAAAAAGCACAATTAAATGTCAGACAGGAGCAGACCCTCCACTGGAGTACACTCCTGCTGAGGAGCTAGTACTCTGCAATAATGAGGATTGCCCCTTAATGGAATGGGAGGAAGGGGGTCTGATCAAATCCTGGTGGAAGTGGCAGCCTCAAACAGGGCACATTTATTTAGGATGTCAATTATTTATTGTTAAACTACTGGAATGCAAATAAAACAACTCTATAATTAACTAACTTTTCAGCTCAAGAAGATGACACAGATAAGTCATTCTCTCAGATTAGCCTAACTCATTTAAAACACTGTCTGTGAAAGCCAGGCTGGTTGCCTATCTCTGTACATCTGGTGGCCCATCATCCCCTATGCATCTGAGGAGATATTAATACAAGTGCTAAAGCAAATTTTCCAAGATTACAGACTAGGAGGTTGGTGCTTTTATTCACTCCAGAGCAGGATATGAGTGAAGTAAGCCTGTTGTGCATGTGGGTTTAAGCCACCAAAAAAGACAAAGTGTAACAGAGACTAAAGGTGGCTCTTTTGTCAAATTACTGTTATCACCTACCTCATATTACCTTCAGGCCCTGCCTCACTCTTAAGAAGATGGACTTTTCAGCCTTTAGGTTATATGGATGTAGAATAAAATAGAATGTTACTAGCACTAAAGATGAAGAGATATCTCACTACAAGGTCCATCTAGTATATAGCCACAAAAAAGAAAAAGTTTACCTTATGAGGCTCAGAAACAATAAAATTAAACTGTCAGGCTTTGTTGACTGTAATGTTGTCATATCACCCATGATATGAATGTGAAAGGGTATTTTGCATTTACTTTATAAAAACATAATCTTCAGCCCTAATCACAGAATATGTCTACTCATCCAAAGTGATTCCAATGTGAAGGAGTTATATGTGTTTTGAGTATATGTATTAAGTTTTGTTTCTAAGAGATGCTAACATACTGAACTCTGATCAGATACCTTTAGTCTCTATGTACACACGGACGCACTGTGTATCACTCTGCTCTGGAGTGTGAACTTGCAGGTGGATAGGCCAAAGGGTATGACATTAGCAGATGGAACACTTGCGCCGCACATGCTGGCCATATGTCATGCCGAATCTAATCTAGTGCTAAGAGAAGGTGTTGCTGGCTGCAAAAAGGCCACCTTTCCAACAGATATCATCAGCACGACACCCTGACCTGAATGCAGAATATCTGGTTGCATTAAGGTGGGAGAGCAGGGTCAAAATATATCACAATAAAAACACAGGGCTGAACCATCACTTCCTAAGCCTCACAAAGCACTACAAAAAAATAAACAAGGGTCAATCAATGACATAGTAGTTTTAGCAGCTGTAATTTCAATCAGCTCTATTTGCTAAAGCTTTATGTGTACCAAATTTTATAGTATAACTTGCTCTGTCCCCATTACTGTGCCAAGATGAGTATTATTAAACCTTATTTCACAAGTTTTGTGCACAGGTCATGATGCAGTCATGTGATGGCTATGGTGGGATCACTATCAGGGTCATGAGTAAAGAGGGATCTATGAAGGGGAGACAGCATCAATCAAATAGCATACAGAATTTCCTATTCTAATCCAGCACTCACAGGCCTTATCAATTTGTACAGCATACTACTGTAAACATATATATGTAGAGTTGAGTCCAATTCACTTTAATGTGTAAGGGATATAAATGTTTATCATTGCTCACTGCAGCTGATGTAAATATGAACAAGAAAAGCGACGTGCATGTAGCAACCAGGAGAGGATTGGTGCACTGATATTCTGACTCAAATTCAAGGCTTTCAAAGAGTAGGAAATCGACTGGTGTCATGGCATGGAATACATTGTTTGCAGCTCTGCCTGGTTCGCTCCCTCTTTTTTCCTTGGTCTCTCCCTCTCTACTTTATACACTCAAACACACATACTTAAGTATCTATTAGAAAGTGTGACTGAGTGCCCACAAAACAGGGCACTGCTGGACAAAGATGCTCAGTCAACCAAGAAATGTAAAGGTTAAATAAAAACATTCCTTGCAAAAAACACAACAGCCAAATAAAAAAAAAAAAAAAAACAATGACTAAAGACAATGTTTCCCATGTTATTTGTAGTTCTATGAAGAAAGCTGGCAGCACTGAGTGACTAAAAAAAGTAGAAAATACAAATCTGTCATGATCTCAACTACCATCTACATGATTGTTTACAATACCACACAATTTACACCGGGTCTAACAAGCCCAATAGAAATGGTTAAGATCCCTGAGGTGCGAGAAAAAGACACAGCTTCACTCTCCATTTCCTCCCTGCTGCAGCGATCAAACAATATCCCCAGTGCTTGCCCGACATCTAGTGGTTAACCATGGGTATGGAGATGTGTGTCATGCCAGATGCCCCACACATACCAAGTGGTGTAATTCATCATACACTGAGGCCACCTCCATGCAATGTGGAGGCTTTTGAAGTCATAAATAAATAGTGTTTAGGTACACACACATGCAGTGAAGGCTCATCCAAACACATTTGTATGAGGCTAAACAAGCTCCACTGAATACACTATTATCCTAACTGTAACCATCACCTAACACAACAAAGCTCTCAACATATTACCATACTCTAGCTTCAAACTTAGATCCTTATTTAAACCTGATCCTTTAACTACAAACTCATGGTACTCACCCATAACTCACACTGATTATCTCAAACGCACAAATTACAGATAAGAACTGCCATGCACGCATCACACGGACACCTCGAGGAAAATACTGGTTTATGTACATGTGTGTTACGTGTATTGAGAGTGTGTGTGTGTGTGTGTGTGTGTGTGTGTGTGTGTGTGTGTGTGTGTGTGTGTGTGTGTGTGTCTCTCTCTCTCTCCCTTGCTCTCTCCTCCCTTTGTCCTGCAGGTGAGAAGTGGAAGATTGGCTGCCAGCTCCAGAAGATCTGTGGATTGGCTCACTCTAGCCAAGTAGCCAATCAGAGACAGAGGGCACCATTTTAAAAGCCTCTCTTTTGCTCTGTTCTTGCTCTGTTGCTTTCTGTCAAGGAAGGTTTGTGGTGGGGAGGTTGAACTGAGGTAAGACTCTATACATTCACACACGTAGGAAGAAATTGTTATTTACACTAGGTTATGGGTTGTTGCCACTGATGTACTTTTATTAGTTTCAGACACTTTTTTTAGATAAGATAGTCAGGCCTTTTGTGTTATTTTACTTTCTTACAGATAGAGTTGAGCTAGGCCCTATTTTGTTGTACTTTGTTTGGCACAACCCCCACAGTTCTTCCTTCCCCCACATGTTTCAAACCTATCTTTGTTGTTTACCTTCCTTTAAATTGTAAATAAACCTTTTTTTCTTTGACTGCCACACGCCCACCCTGAGTTCTTTCTTTGTTAATTGTCAGCGTTATTGTTTCTGCACACAGGGAAACTTAAAATGTGTACATGTACAGTCAATGTTCCACCCCCTCCTGTGCACACTGTCCAGCACTGGGCTGTTCTCTTATCTTCAAGTTCCCACATGAAACATGCTTGCTCCTTACAGCTCATTCTGTTGACACGCCTCAGCTCTGAGCAGTGTCCACCACTCCAGACATTAGTACAAACGTCAATATATCGTTAGCCAGCACCATGAGACACTTGAGCTAAACACAAACTGAACAGAAGGCTAACCTCTGAGCTAACAACAGCAAGCTAGTGGTTTTGCACTCCGGGCCCCTCACAGTGAGAGAATATGGAGAAAACACTTCAATTAGCTTTAAGTGACACACTTCAAATGCATTACATGGATGTCCCAGTGCTGCTTCTACGCTTCACCAGGGTTTTCACCAGGGTTTTCACCAGGGTTTTCTGTATGATGCTGTGAAACTGACCTGTTGTCGTCCTGAGAAGTGGCTGAGAAGTCCATTTACAGCAGCAGTTAACGAGCACAAGCTGTGCACAAACTCACAGCTAATTACCACCATCTGCTGGCAACACACAGACACTGCATGGCACAGGGTGAACTATTTCTCCATTCATACTGGCTAACCTGAAAATCCAAACTGCACCAGAGAGGACGACCATTTAATAATATACTATTATCTGTAGTGATTTCACACACACACATGCATTGTGGCGAACAAACATGAGGTTTTCTCCATTTCTGTCATCGGTTGGCTGGCAGCACTTACCTGTGGGCTAGTTGCTCAACAGTCACAGGCCATGATAGAAATAAGTGTTTGCTATCATTCTGTCAGCACGGGGCATGATAACACAAACTTTCTCTGAAAACAAGCGCACACACCAGGTGCTGCCTCCTCTCTCTGTGGATAAGCAATTAGCTTTCTAGGACCAAAACTAGAGTTTGGCCCGCATAGAGAACAAACAGCACCTGCGTGTGCGGCCGAGCGGGGCCGAGCAGAGCCGAGACTCAGCGCCGCGTTATAGAAAACAGGAAAATCCGACAGGGGTGTGTCAAGTGGCCCTTTTCTGAATGTGTTTTTTGACATGACAATGAACAGAATGGGACATTATCTGGGAAATAATGAAATAATCTCCTAGTGCTGTTGGCAAGAGGGATGAAAGATACTGATAATTATGCAAATGGTACATTAATTAAATCTGTGACAAAAAAAAAATGAAAGTGACAGCACTTATGGAAAGACAGAGAACACTACTTAGATCATGAATTGTACAAAAATATAAAATTACATTAGGTGAAATGAAATGGCAAAGAGAGAGTGTGCAATGACAAAAATAATAACCAATGCTTACTGAGTGAAAGATATATGGAAGAGTGAAGGCATGGGTAATGAGAGAGGTGTCACTCATCAGTGAGGTCAGAGCAGAAAAGGGCCACTGCACAGAATCAAGATGAGATAGACAGATACATTTTTTTTTTAGTCAGAAAAATGGATAGAACCACTTACTGAGGCTACAGTCTATCCTGATACAATCTGGCGGGAGAGAGAGCGAAATGGTGAGTTGAAATAAAAAGAAAAGGACAAAGAGAAAGACAAAAAGAAAGAAAGAAGAGAAAGGATTAAGAGAAAAAAAGACATTTTACATCCTTCAAGGTACATTCTGCAGACAATCATTGCTCTGGGGCCACCATCCGGGGACAGGCTCTGAGTCAGGATCACCCTTTTCCTCCATCAGTCCCATCATTCATCCCTTCCTCCACCCACTGCCCCCAAAGCACAGCAGAAGACTAGAGGCTTAGACCATGGGATCTACACGGCAGGACAGCATGATGCCATGTCAACATCATGTTGGCACTACTCTTATCATATTTATGAAAATAAATTATTCAAAGTGCTTCCGTATACATAATAAAAAGTTCATGTGATTTTAGAGGTAATATAAAATGTATATAGTGTTTTTGAAATCAAAGGGTTCTATCTGGATGACCATATGTATTTTAACCATCTGGCTGAACCCTCATGTACTCTGTTTGAAAAATATACATTAAAATGTAGTTTTGTTTTATTCCTTTTGAAAATCACTGCATAAAACATGCTCAAATAAAATACATAATATAATACACATACTGTTGACTTCATTAAACAAGTCAGATAGAGCCTATCATTTCAAAATCACAAAATTAGATGATAATAACACCAGGTGTTTGCTTTCCTGACTCGGATTGTAAATTAACACTGTGAAGCCCATTATGTTCACGCTGTGTTCAAATACCCTGTTACCTGCATCTGCTGTGCTGTCACTCGAGCACGACGTTGTCGTGCCCCTTTAATTTCCACCTTTTTTTCCCTGGCAGTTTGAGAAGCCTTCTGCAGCACTTTGGGGACGAGAAACCCAACAGTGAATATGACAAGAAAGGGTGATCTGCACATCCCAGCCACCTCACGCCTGGTGCACACAAACCACAAGAAATAAGACCCTGCTGTGTACTGCTTGCTACAAGCAGTGTGTCAAAAAATACAAGCCCAGGCTCCCTTTGCAGGGATCGCTGAAGTATCAAATTGTTACTCATTGTCAGAATCGCATCATTTAATTAATTAACTACTCTTCTGCCCTATCTTGTGGTTGCAAGCTGTGCATGTGGCAGTGTGGCTGGGTTGTGGTCTCGAGCTGTCAACCGCTACAGAATAGTGGACACAAACAGCCAGGGACCGGCGTCACTCTGCAGAGATATGGCGCAATATAAATACAGGTCCATCAAAATGTATTTATGGGCCACATATGTAGGTTGCTGGTGATTTTCAGTGAGACTGTGCCAGGCGTCATCTGACAGTGTTAGAGGGGCAGACAGCTGACACATTGCACAGGTTATCGTCATTATCTGCCACTAATAAATATAATTAAGGCTGATAGCGTCAATGCTGGCATCCTGGTGCACGCTGGAGTTTTTCATTTTCTTATTGTGATTGATCCTGCATAAACTGGCACCCTGTAAAGCACTGCCGTGCACAGGGATCTTCAACTTTGTAAGCCTTTCTTTGTGATTAATTTGCAGGATTTCAATAATCGGCACAAGAACTTGAGCCTTAAAAGATATTGAGGAATCCCTGCCGATTGTCAAATGTGTTTAATGTATGTTGTTAATTTTCTTGCAAAGTAAGTATTAACATCCTGAGCAGAGCTGTATAGTGTTGGTCAATAGTGTGACTTTTTGTGGTGTCATTTAAGCACTATTAAAACAGAAGGGTTAGTACTTTGTTTCAAAGTAATCTGAAGACTTTATGGATTAGATGGAGATTTAATAAAGGTCCTGTGGCCCTGTGTGCAGCTTTAGTCACCTACAGCTGTGAGTCGGTCTCTCTGACTGTTTGATCCGAGGGCCGCAGACATACAGGCCATTGAAGGGATGAAAAGTTCCATCTTTTGAGTCATGGCCCCTTAGAGGTGATTATGAGCGGGAGAAGAAAAGAGGAAGATGGAGATAGAGAGAGAAATAGGAAAAGAAGAATGTCCACCTTTGTTTATCCCACCGCCTGTTTTCTGTCTCTACGGTGGCTTAAACTCCGATTGTCACGGGTGCATCTCTGTCATGCTCCTCCTCGTTCACTGCTGAAAGTCTTTTCCCTCAGAAGGATCAGGACAGACTTAAAGTACCCGGAGCTGGAAGGTCATACCCATCTTCCCCAGAGCGCTAATATTCATCGCAATGAAATTTTAATAAGTCAAAAGGTCTACATTCACGAAGCCAGTTATTAGAGGGAATGCATTTGCTCTCTCTACGGATCCATCCATCTTGCAAACCTCGCTCTACAATTTCACTGACCTTCTCCTCTCGAAGATTGCCTTTCAGACCTCTTTACATCCACTTTAAACTGATGTGTAATTGCCAGTGATCAGGATGTGTATTTCCTCCTAGCACAGCCTCTGGGCAGAAGTGGACCCGACCAGCCCTTCAGATAACTCTACAAGTAAGTGGAATAGAGCAGGACCGTGAGGAGGAGCAAGACAGGAGCAAGGCCACCTTGAGGTTTGTAGAGACAGGTTAGTGGGTTCAGGCTCTGGGTCGGGCCGAGGATGGAGCTTTAGAGATGGAGCTTTTTAACGAGAGGAGGTGCTGGGGGGAATTCGCGGGGAACAAAAGAAGACAATGAAAGAAGAAGGGATGGGAAAGGATAAGGGGTCAGGAATTTGGAACAGAAATGACTGCGAGGTGGCTCCCCACAGTGGGTAAGATAACTGTTCTGGGGATGCCTCCTCATTTCACTTAAGATTCTTTTGCTTTTATCTTGTGGCAGCAGGCACTTTATCAATTTGTGGAGGAGAAGTTTCTGTATTCATTCCTCAGTTTTCTTAATTAAATATAGCTTTCTAGAACGTTTAGCTTTCCTAATGTAAGATGGTGGGTTATGATGGGTATAAGTTAGCTTTTTAGCTTACTGTGCTGCCAACTTCACCCAATACATGTCATAAAATACGTTCTATTAGACAAAACTAACCTGATGAAACTGAGGGACAAATTTAGAAGCTTTTACCCACCCAAATATCTAATAATGGAAAACAACACAAAAAAGTTAAACTCAAAATGCCAAACCATTCGTTCAAGTTCAGCAATATACGATGCTTAAAGACAGCGTGAAGATGAGGAGACAGGGGATGCTAAGGGAAAGGTTAGCAGGAACATGTATAATGAATCACAGTGGCCTACCGAGGTTCACGGTGAGCTTGACTCGGCCTCCGTCCAGCTCCAGGCGCAGAGTGTCCGCCGATTCCTTGGAGGTGGTGGCCATAAGCAGGCCGTACGCCCGCTGAGACATGAAGCGCAGCGCCACATCCTCGGCCTCCGTGTGCATGGTGACCGGCATAATGATCTTCAGGTACATACTGCCATCGTAACTCAGCACCGTCGCCTCTGTGCAGGGGTGAAGGAGAGGACAGAAGAGTGAGAAAGTGGATAACTCATGAAAAAGGAGGGAATGCACACAGTGGAGCAGAGAATCAGATGAAGTCAGGTGAGGAGATCAAATAAATATACATCCATCTATTTGAGGGTCGCAGGGGGGCTGGGCGAGTCGGGGTCACAAGTATATCACAGGGCCAACATACAGAGAAAGACCCTGGCAATGACACTGAAGAGATGAAGTCCAAACTTCATTTAGACTAAAAGGATCTTCAAATATGTGTCATTATATTAATCTCTTTTACTATTTCAGATTTAAAAACTAATGATCTATAGGTGAAAATGTGTATATATTTAGATGTCTTATCTATCTATCTTCTATAATATCAAGGGGACATTTTGTGAGAATTACTATTTTTATCATATCCATCAAAATATGATATAAATCATTGCTGTGTTTCTCAGGCAGGTAAGAGGATGTATAAGAGGGTTGACACTGACAGCGTGTAGACAGCTCCTCTAGGCCTTTCTCACTTTTTCTGTTTTAGTAATTGCACCTTTACTGTGTGATTTCCCTGATAAATATAATTGTGTCTTCACTTGTGTCAAGCTGATGTTTTCAAGTGTGCGGAATATGCTCAGGACTTCTTACATGAACGTTATATTTTCATCAAATTACACATCAACCTCCTAAAGCACAAAATGAAAAGACTGATTGTTAAAAGAGGAAAAACCACAAGACATATTCACAATAAATCTATAATCAGACTCTCCTCAAATGTCAAAGAAAGAGCATCTTGTTCCTGAGTCATACTTGTTCACAGTAGGTACAACAATGGTTACGCCCTCTAGGTTCAGCCATGGCATGAACAGACTGATGTGTAGAGTGACAAATCCCAGAGGATTCATCATAATTTATCATATGGGTCAATAAATCTCACCACAGGCTAACATGAGTAACTGTCACGGGGGTAAATCACATGTTTAGGTTTTTGAGCGTGCAACAACACAATGTTTAAAGATGAATGAAAATCCCTGCGGGTGGATCAACTGGCAGATGTAGAAATGATTAAATCACACACACACGCTGGATCAACACATTTCACCCTTTTTGAAAAAGACCCCTCTTACATAAAAAATGGGATGAAATGTAGAAAAAGTCTGTCAGTCATCAAACTAATCCATAGTTCATAAAGTATATTCATTATTGCCCTGGCCCCCTCCTTAAAACTTAACTTAAAATGTATGTGTCTTGGAGGAATCTTGCTCTAGTCAATATCATTGATTGTCCTTACACACTATTAATCTATGCACTCAGTCTACTGATGGAGAAAGAATTGGCTGGTTATTAGAAATGTGATCTCTGCCACATGCTGCAGTAACACAGAACTCCACTAGATGGCAGAGGAGCATCAGTAAAACCACACCTGCCACCTGACAAAAAGGTAAAAAACAAAATAAAGACGTTTCATCCTCAACCTCCAACGACCTGATTTGAATCCCATTTCTCCTTCCCTCATTACCCTCCTTGTCCCTCACAATCCCGGACTGTCATGGCTCACTCAGCCCCACGAACGTGCAAAGACGAACCATGAAGTGAAGCGTCTGCGACTAATTGGGAGGAATCAGACGTACGTGGTGCTGTTTGACTACCTCACCTCGCACCACCTGGGTTTGCGTGACTGGCACAGATGGCGGCAGTAGGCCTGGCTGCTCTGACTCGCTGCTGCCATCCTCTTAAAGCTTCAGCCTCGATCCCCCCCTCCCTTTCCTAGACTCGTGTGGCGTTTGGTTCGCACACAGCTCCCTGTGGAGCTCTTGCTCCTACAGTACAGCAGCTGCTTGGTTGTGTCAAATACAAGGCAGCGCATTGTCGAACGTGCCAAAATGCTGATCCTAGACTTGTTTTCCTGCTCTGGTTTATTGGATGGAGTATAAGACATTCTTTTAATGTGAAGCATGACTCTTTGATTATGAGAGGTAATGATTTGCTTCATTTTTATATCTGTTTAACACCCAAATAAAGTATAAAACCAGTATGAAAAGAGGCAAATTGTTGGAACTTTCCTATTGCCAGTAGAGGAGTTCTCTGCAGCTATTTTTCACTTGGTGTGTCATGTTCAACGTCACATACCTACAACTGAGGCGCTCTCTCACTTCGCTCTTGCCAAACTAATGTGTTCACCCTGGTGTCACGTTTGCATCATTGCCAATCAGAGCCAGAGCCGATTAGTGTTATTGCAAAGTCATTTGAACTGGGAGTGAATGCAGATTGAATCCATTCCCTTTGCTGACAAAAGCCAGATGTTACTGGGTGTGAGTGGCTTTTCTGACCAGTGGAAAAGGGGGATAAGAGAAGTTACATGGTCATTTCTGGGGTGAGAAAATGGCATCTGTACACAGTTATGTAGAAAACAAAGTGTTGATTTGAAAATCCTAATCTCTTCACCCAACAGATATCTGTCACATTCCTTACCTATCTCACAGTTGGTGCCCAGGTATCCGATGTTAGTACAATCACATATGTAGCGGTTCCAGCCCTCTTTGCACAGACCTCCATTGCCACACGGAGTACTGCTGCAGCGCTTCTGAAGCTCCCGGGTGCAGAAACTGCTCACACCGAGCGCACTCTGGATCTCAGCCAGGCGGCGGACATCGCGGCTCTTGCCGTCAATAAAGAGATCGCGGACACAGCCTACGTAGCCGTAGTTGAGCAACGCTGTCCAGACCTCTGGTGGCAGGATGAGGTCTGACTTAGACTCCGGCAGCCCGCCCAGGTACATATCACTGTCCAGGTCCAGGATTTCACTGCCCTCTGGGGAGCTGAAGGGCATGCTGCGGCTGTTAACTGAGATAGATCCTGAAAGACAGAAATGCAAATATTGTACAATGTCGCAGGACATCTTGATCAAATTGTGACATGTGTCTTGTATTTAGTGGATGAATGAAAGTGTGTGTTAATGACTCAAAGAGACAGTGAAAATGGTTGAAACATGTGATGTGGATGGGCGGGGGGGGGGGGGGTGTGTGTGGGGAGCAGAGTGGATGAGTGAGAGGGTGAGTAAGTGAATGGACAGCTGAGAGGGGCAGTAAGTGGATAATTTAGGGACATAGACCAGACAGACAAAAGACAGAGAGAAAAGAAGACACTAGTGTGTTAGCCTGTGTGTGTGTGTGTGTCTGATGTGTCTGTAATAGGCTAAATGGAGGAGAAGGGAAGCAGAATGCAGCAGGGAATGTGTGAAACAAAAGGCCCTCTCTCGTTCTGTGATTAACGACTCCGTCTTAATTTTCTATTAAAAGCCAATTACAGCGGGAGCAGCGGTGAGATCACATGCATGTGTGCACACACGCAGACACTCATTCACACCCTTACTCATTAGAAGACGCCATTAGGGTGAGATATAATGTCCAAGGTGCTTTCCCACCTACAGATCATTCATCAGACACTGCACACTGAAGCACAATGCTCCTGTTGTGCCCACATGCAGGCGAAGTCATCAGAGTGCACCACGCAGGTATGAAAAATAAACGTACATTCATAAATAAAACTGGGTCATTAATAGTACGTGCTTGGATTAGCATATAGAGCTAGAAAGGTTTAGAATATGTCAAAGTCAAGTCTGTTCTGCTGTGACTGATAAAGCTTTAATACGATCTGACCCTTCAATCTGCTGCCTAGAGAAGCTACAAAATAAAACCTAAGTAACATGTCAAAATGTTGTCGCTGGCTTTGTAAAATACCAGCAACAACATTTTGAAAAGCAATTGTAAAGCTGCCAAGGCATGTGTGGCACACAGGATGTTGACATTACCGTATTTTCTAGATGAACTATGTCGGTACAGGTCATAAGAAAATCCAGTGGTGTTATTTATAGTCATGCCATGAATGGCTATAATATGCAGATGATGAATGTGAATAACTCAACATCCAATAACACCATTTCCAGATGATGTGCAGCCCTCACCTTTCCTTCCTTCCCTCTGGAAATCCACATGGCACCATTCACCATCATTGACCTTCTTATTGCTGGCCTTCAGCTTTGTTTTTCCGGAGCCCATATCGATCAGCAGATACAAAAACCCGTCCAGCAGCTCCATGGCAAAGTAATCAGTCTTCAGCTCCCGACCAGGCTTCTGCTCTTTGGGACTCGGAGGACGGCCGTGGCTGAAGAGCAGGAGGCCACTGGGCTCCGTCGTGCGGAAGTCAAAGGAGATGGAGCCTGTTTTCTTGGTGTTCCACTTGGGCAAGGAGATGTAGGACTCAGGGGTCTCGAAGGTAACGGGGTCTAGGGCTGCCACGTCCTCGCAGCGGAACACCAGGTCACCGTTCAGGGTGATCTTAGGGTCGCGCTCGAAGGCCAGCCGTGACAGCTCCAGCTTAAAGTCGTTGTTCTTGTACACCACCTGGACAGCAGAGAGAACAAATAGTTCCAAGGTTATAATTCTGAATAAACTAGCAAGATTGTGGATTCAAATACGGCATCTAGGATATCATTTCTATTAAACAACTCTAGCTTACACACGAAATAGAGCTGCATGAAAGAAGAACATCCTGTCCACCATAATGAGAGCCTGGACATGCATCCTAATCGCTCAAATGACGCTCCAGTGTCATTTATAGATGCTGCTGAGAAAGCTTGTCAGCATGTGGAAATGATGAATCAAACGTGAATGAAATACACAAGTTTCTTTGGAGCAGGAGTGTGACGACAGCATTGACACAACTCACTACAGGAGCTGATTTTCAAACTCCAGCCCACGGTCCTCTAAAAAAAAGAAAGTCGGACAAGTGCTCGATTTACTGAAGTTCCATGAACTGGTAATAAAATCCTTCACACTTTCACAAAAATTAAATCACAGAGCAACCACTTGGGACTAACAAGTTGCCCAAGGCAAGCTTTCATTGATTTCACTGATGTCTGTGAGTGTTGTGGTTGTGTGGGTGCACAACATTCTGAGTGCATCCAGCTCTGATCACTGCCATAAAAACTCCCTCCTCTCAGTCAAATCCTTGCAGTGTACAAACTATAAGTTGTAGTCGAACAAAATGTGGCTCAGAGATGTAAGTGTATGTGCACAATAAATGGGGAAACAAATTAAAGGCTCCAGGGGATTTCCAGACTCAGGCACATGTTGCCTACAGACTTAATGCAAATGGCTTTGACAGCCTTTGATGAAATACGGCTCCATTGTTTCAGCTCAGAGTGCGTGTCTATTCCTCACTGTGTGCATTCATAATGGATTATGTTCTAAAGGCAAAGCAAATTATCCTTGTCTTTCATAGTTTCACTTCTCCTTTTATTTGTTGAACACTCTGCAGACAGTGTTTTGAGAGGCCATCCTCAAGGTAACAGTGTGACACAGCTGAGGTGGGTGGGTGGGTGTGTGTGTGTGTGTGTGTGTGTGTGTGTGCTCATATGTTCAGAGCTAAACACTCTTTCTTTGATAACAGCAAGGTCCACATCACTGGTTCCCCATGATTTGCGCTGTGAAATGTCATTACTCAACTGTTTCTATTCATAACATGTTGTTTTATATTGATTTAGAATACCAGTAGTATCTGTTTCTTTTGGTTGACTACACCCTGGCATGGAGATCTGAAACTTATTTCTTTTCGCATGAACATTACACCAGGGCCACACTGGATGCACAACAAAATTGAGGGAAAATAATCCTCCACAACCGATTGTCTATCTGTTGAATATAACACAACATAAATATTTGCAACACTTCCTGTACCTGTTTCAAAGTAAAAGCAACCCAGCGTCTCTGTAGACTGAATCCATTAAGGTTTTTATTGTTATTGCAGGATCGAAAAATGCCCGGATCCATACTGTAGTGCCCTGGCATTTAGTTGACCTATACTTTTATTTGAGGAAATACACTAGTCATGCTACAAACCAAATGTAGCAGCTCAGCAACAAACACGCTCCCTATGTGAACAATAGACGCCAATGAGACGCAGCGATGCAACAGTCACATGCTGTGTCCCTTTTAGTTCAACATTCTATTGTTTTCAGGGTGAAATTATGAGTCATCTCTGGATCCACTGATAGAAGATGGATTATTTCCTACATCTTGCTTCTTACAGAGTCCTTGTCTTGTTTCATCAAACCAGAAAACAACTTCCCACCCTGAAAATAGAGAGGAAGACATGGTGCTGAATTATTATCTGAATATTAAGTTACTCTTTGTTACTTTTGCTGGCACAGGTCTGTTGGTCATATTTGCACCACTGAACATCTTGTCCTGTGCAATGTGGTTTGCCGTATTGGTTTTTTACTATCTAATTTCACCACACCGCTGATGTCATTCCTCATTGTCTTTCACAGTGTCTTGTTCCAATACTCTCCAACTCTATTTTCCCCATGTATCCTCACTCTCTCCCTCTCTGTCAAGCACCCCACCCACGCACAGGCACAGAATGAAGTATAAGAACACAGATGTGCTGGGTTATTCTTGAACCTAAGCCTTCCTTCGGTTATCTCCTACATTGGTCACGCTGCCACATGTACTGCACACCTCATCATGTCGTCATTAGCAGAGATTATTCCTGGTAATTAGCCATGATAACGATAAAACTGGCAGCTAATAAGGTGTGAGCTTATCCAGATTAAGGTGTTAGAGACAGAGAGGAGTAGGTGGAAGAAAGAAAGGGCAGAGTGAGGAAGGGAAATATGTATTTTGACTTTATTTATTTTTAGGTATTCATTTTTGATGATCCATGCTCTGCTCAGACTGGCGTAATGATTTTGCTTGAAAGGAAAGCTTGTGTTTTTGTTTTATGTTATGTAATGAAACTTGGAATGATCCATATGGGTCAGGGAAGAACCATTTGGTGGGGATCCAGTTTTTTTTTACTTTGTTTAACATTGCATTTAATTAATTTCTCTGAGGATAACTCATGGATCTCAATGATACAAATCAGGCATATTTAGGGGACTGATGGTGCAGATCCAAATACAAATCTGCATGTAGTGAGTTTAAATGTGGTTTCAAAGGGGCTGTTGATCCTTGATAGAGGTTTCTAGGCATTCTCTCCTGATAACAAACAAACAAACAGACACAGCAAGAAGAGTATTTGTTCCAAAACTCAGACGGCAACTGGTACATGGCAAAAATCTTTGGTTTAAATTTAAGAGCTTTTGTCTTACATTTTGATCCGAATAGCTGTTCATGTTTGTTGTAGTGCATGTGCTCAAATCCAGCCTTTAGTTCCACATTCTCAGTCCAACAAGACAAAACATGGCAATGCTACAGCAGCCAGGTGCTACATTTAGCTATCAGCAGTACATAAAGATGGTGGGGGAATACAAGGGAGAGGTGTAAAGTCATAAGGGAGGCAGGAGAAGATGGTGAGGGATGATAAATGAGAGGAAGTTGAGGGTAGAAGAGGTACAGAGTGGATGCGTGGTAGCATTAAAGTGTGAGAGTCATGCAGGGCCCACTCTGAAAAGTGGTTCAAGTAGTCAGGGCCTTTGTAAAGTAAATAATCGAGACCATCTAATGGGTTCTATTTAAAGGCATGTGCTGACTCATCTAGACCATACGCCTTTCCATCATATCTCCAAACCCTTGGGGCTGTCTGACTTTACACAGACACTTTGTAATATGTCCTCTTCAATATTGGGAGGGTAGGTCACAACATCTAACAAGCCAAACTGCCCACTGGTGAGAAACTCACTGGCTTTGTCCACTAATAAATAGAGTTCTGGCAAAAGCAGAGCCACGGGGTGTTTTCGCACAGGTTTAACTTCACTGATCTTTCGAAAATCAAACCGCGTGGGGCCCCGACATGGACTTGTGACTTGTGCCTTCACTGTTCTAATGGTATGACTAAAGCAGAGCCAAAGCCTTCCTCAGGGGTGACTCCATTGATTTGTTTTGCCATTGAGAAACTCAGCAAATCCAAAACCCTGCAGGTAAGCAGGACAAATATAATCAGCTTTTTTTCTTGGTTTACTTGCTGCAATAGATTCATAGACAATCCACCAATGAATCCGAATTTAGCAAATATTTTACATGTTTTATCAACTTAAATGATTTTAATTTTTTTAAAGTTTGTGATTATTGTCAGCACTACCACATAATATCACTCTATCTGGGCAAAGACCATTCCAACTACAAAGTCTCAAATGAAACTGATTCGTGGTCAGTCTGGGAATGAGTCAGGCTGATGGGTGGCTCCAGGAAATTTCATCATGCAACAAAGGTGAGAGCAGGAGGAAGCTGCAGACAAAGAGATAAAGCATCACTATGAAGTTGGGAGGGCAGGAAGGGAGAGAGGGTGAAAGAGAGTGAGGGTGAGGAGGAGGGCGAGAGCATTCATCTAGTGCATGGAATCAGTCGAAGAAATCAATTTTTAATTTGGCCGTCAGGGTGGCAAAGCTGGCGTACCAACAGCACTACCATGGACTTAATTACACAAAACTGCCCCTGAGAAAGGGAAGATGAGAGGAAGAGGGAGGTGGAGAAAAATGATGAGAGAGGTAGGGAGAGTGAGGAGGACGAGCAGGTGAGGGAGGGTGAGAGAGCGAGTGAAAGAGAGAGACTAAGATGGATGGAGGAGTGTGAATTGGGTGATGGCAAGGTCACTGTCTGGGAGAGAGATGAAGAGGCGGAGGTGGTGAGACAGACAGTGACGTGCAGAAGAGTAGAGTGATCTGTGGAAAACAAGACTAAGGGGATAGACCTGATTTCACACTACACTGCTGTGAGAAAAAACACGGATACATCACACAGCGTATGATCATAACATGTGGGTACCTTTGAACGCATGTATGAGCACACACACAGGACATAAAAAACTTCATAGGGCTTCAGTGCCTCGTTTGGTGTGGTGCCTTCTTTACTCTTATTCTGCTGCGCTCTTCCTTTGGATTTCTGCTGCCTGGAGGGTGTTGGCCAAGCGTATCAAAGGCGTTTGACCACGGTGGCGGCAGCATGAAAGCCTCGCCCCGGACCATAACACCACTGATTATCCAAGCTGTGCCACTGAACTCGCACAGGGAGAAACACGCCGCTGACGACCCCCCAACCACTCACTCCCCTCACCCCTACAGAATCAACAGTACAATATTGGAATCTTAAAATTCTCTACAATTGACAATAGGCCTCGTCAAACTATGTCAAGCTATCAGCATAAAATTCTGGATTTAAGAACATTTTATGATTCTACACAGTTAAGAGAAAGATATTTCAGTGCTGACCCAGCTCTGAGGTGAATGAAGCCCTCTGCAGAAGGTCATACATGAATGCTAATGTCAGATGATTACAGTAACATTACTTCTCTCCTGGATTTTGCCTGGAACCTATCCAATTCTCAACCACATCTCAGCTCTACCACAAAACTTACTCACTGTCATTCTCTCACATTTGTCTATAGTGTCCAATACTTTACATTTTTGGAAAGGCAGCACCAACTCCTGCTTGGCTACTTATTGGCTAATAGCTCAGTCCATCCAAAAGATTCTTAAATCCTCTGCTCTGCAACAATTTTCTCTGACGTTCCATTTCCAGCTCTTTGCTTCTTCACCTTGATTCTTCATTTTCACCTCTATTTTTGCTGCTAGCACTTGCCATTGTCTGTTTTTCCCACTGTTCACAAACTCCCCCTTTCCCTGCGCTCTGTCTGTACGTTGTCTGTAAATCCAGCCTTGTCTTGATGAGAGAGAGGATAGTTAAACGCCTTGGGAAGTTTAAGACCCACTAGGGATCCTCGGATAGCAACCCAAATAATGAAAATGTAATTCTACAGGCATAATTAAGTTAGAGATAGGGCGATTACTGTGCAATCCATTAAAAGTGATGGCAAAAGTAATTACTTATTCAATCAGCGTGGTTTCATGAGGAAAAGCAATGGCACCATGTTGCGTCGCCTCTATACAAGTCATTACATTTACAAGGGCATAATACTTTAAGCTGTGATTGGTTGTCTTGACGGCTTGTTAAGACATGAATTAAAGCCCTGGTGAAAATAAAAGTTTTTTTTTTTTTGTCAGAGTACAAGAAAGAAAGTATTATAAGGCTATTGTCCCCTGCATATCCATCCATGACTGATGTATGGCTATAGTTTGTGTGTGAATATTATAAATGTGAACCTGTGTGAGAGTTTCTTCCATCCCACTGTGGGAGTGTGCAGTGCTGTGGATGGGTTCAGTCTGTGGTGTGGTTAGAGGAGGAGGAGGGAATCACACATGAAATAATTCAGGATACTGCTTGTCTGACACCTCCTACTCTCACATATGGGAGTTATATCTGTACAGACTGATGATATTCTGTGACTGTGCAAAAGTCAATATGTTCTGTGTTAGTGTGAATCCGCGTGAGGATGACGCTGCACTATGTTGAGCATGGTGTGTGTTATCACTGCGATTTTGTGTTTCTATGTTTTTCTTTGGAATAAGAACGTCTTCATAGTTTTCAGACACTATTTATATGATAAAAACATTTTAAAATAAACACACCTTCCCATGAGGCAACACAGGATGCAGGATGGTGCAGTCTGAACTGCTTCCAAAGCAAATAGCCGACTGGCTCGAGGCAGGGGAATACAGTATAAAGAGTGGATGCATGTTTGATCAGTCACAAACAGTATACTTGAACGGAGCAACTCACATCTTTAAGGCAGCCCATGAAGTTGTTGCTGACTGGCGATCCGGGCAGGTCAGCGGTGTTGGGGCTCCCTCCGATGTAGAAGAAGTCATCAGAGCCCAACATGGTGTAATCTTCCTGGGTGTAACCAGTGGTGGTCAATATACCATCCACTGAGATGGTCACCTGGCATAGGCGTGGCCCAAAAGAGACAGATGAAAAAAAGACAGGTAGAAAATAGAGCAGGGGGAGAGAAGAATAGAGGATGACGAGAGAGCGAAGAAATTAGAAGAATGAGGAAGAAAAACAAGGAAGAAAATGGATTAAAGGTCAGTAATAAGCGGGGGGCATCCCCTAAAT
This sequence comes from Paralichthys olivaceus, assembly GCF_024713975.1. NCBI lineage: Eukaryota > Metazoa > Chordata > Actinopteri > Pleuronectiformes > Paralichthyidae > Paralichthys > Paralichthys olivaceus. The sequence continues at coordinate 5,019,951 of NC_091114.1, forward strand.
GGTATCGCTTGGTTGGTTGGCTTTGGTGCCAGTCAGACTGGGGGGGGTTCACTCTAGAGTGCAGTTGCTGAGAGAAAACCAGTGGACCAGTGTTGTGCTCACTGACTAAAGGCTTGAGCTGTAGCTGACACTGGTTTAAGTGCATCAAAAGCAGCCACTGTTTAAAATATACAGTTTCTAAACACAACTATCATAAACCTGTTCCTCAAAATCAAGTTCAACATCATGATCTTGCAAGTAACACTGATTCAAAATAATAAGATGTCAAACAGTCTTCCCTCATAGATATTCTGCAACATTCCCAATTTGAACCAGCCCTCACTCAAGGAACTACAAGTAAAAATAACCCCCCTTTTAATATTTAATTGCCTCAAGTCTGGTCTTTTGTGCAAGGTTACACAGTCTGTGCTTCATGTTTGGTTGCTAACAGCAGAAAGCGCTGGGTGGAATCAAACACACAGCCACAAGCTGATGCTGTGAAACAGTGTGGACTGAAGCACAGAAAACAGACTTAATAGCCACAATAATAATTATTAAAAAACAGATGAACAAATGTAACATTTGTGTGGCTCCCCCAGGCTTTTCTCACAGACTTGTCATTTCTTCTTTGAATTTATTTTTTGTTCAAATGACAGTTTGATGTCTGTAATGTTAATGCTCAGTAACCCTCTATGACTGGAACATGATGAATCTGATCAAAGCAGTTTTAGCCTTAATTACATTAGCAGCATGTGTGGAGACTTGAACTGATGTAACATTCGTACTTACAAGAGCAGGTGAAGCAACTGTTTTAAATGTTACACAGGACCCTGCCCTGTCAATTTTAATAATACATGAAGAGAGAATAAAATGAGATATGATATATACTCAGTCTTTACCTTGCATTCTTATAGTTTACATTATAGTTGTATTGGCTATCAGTGCCACAGCTATGCTACTATACAAATATCCAGCAGAAATACTCCTGCTTGATAGGGAGAGGCTTCTGCTGTTACAGACCAATTTATTGTCTAAGTATCCTAATAGAGCTGGCCTGGGCAGAGGTGCAGCACTCATGCCTCTGATTCAACATCTGCGATTCTGCATAAATGTACGCCGCACAAATACAGCACTGCGGGGAGCCACAACCATCTGTTTAAAATGACCTGCACTCTCAAAAATGAGGCAAGCCCAAACCATCTTCATTCCATCTTAAGTCCAGCTTTAAAATTTGGTTATAGTTACAATTCACATGTTGGATCTAAATTAACTTTAGAGTAGCTATCATGAGCCTATTTTTACAGTGATTGTGGGCTATGAATCTATGAGACACATTTTCCCATTGTTTTAAACACTACAAAAAAGCCATTAATTTCAAACTCTCTAATCTAATATAAAAACCTATGATGTGAAGCTCATGTCCACTACTGATGCAGAAAACACTTAAAAAAGAGAAACCTTCACAATTGCACTCCAAAGATCCGTCACCCCAGCTGAGAGCTTGTCTTCTTTTTCTTGACTATTTTTTTTTCTTTCTTTTTTGGCCGTACTTCCCTTGTGAACAGGGCAACTCATTTTTATGTCTGCTGTTGCTACTTGGTGGGAAGGACCATTAACTTTCTGTGGTGGACAGTGCTGGTGTGTTGGGGTGTTTGGAAAGTCTTGTTGGGATTCTCCGCAGTCACTTCATTTATCTCCCAGTGACAAGAGAGAGGAGAAACGGGGGAACGGCTCATGGAAGGTTCCTACAGAGTTTGTCCAAAGCTGTCTACCTTTGGTATGACCTTTTCTCAAGGTAAGGATGTACGATTTGAAATGTCAGAGCGTAGAGAAATAACTTGTAAAGCTTGTGAAATTAAAATGACAGCTAAAGTTCTGAAGAAAGCCAACATATAATAGAGGAGCTGGTTGCTGATGGTACATCTTCAAGGCTGGATGTGCTTACAGGGGCCGTGGTGGATTAGCATTGGTTAGTTGGCTGCCAGACACCTATGTATTTTCAAACTTAAGAGGGGAAATAAGAGATTTGCAATGCATTTTCTTTCTCGTGCTCTCTTCATCATCCGAGGTTGCACCACTTGAAATATCAATCAGAGCTTTTAATGCATGCTGTGTATGAAAGAAAAGACCCAGGGTGATCATATTCTATTCAGTGATTCATCATGTGATTAAAGGTTGGACTTTAACTTAAAAAAAAAAAAAAACACAGAGACAGTATGTCAAAGATCCATAACAAGCAAATTCAAAAAATGAACAAAACCCAACTAAGTGTTTCCTCTGAGGTAATTCCTCTTTCTAATTATATACATAATATATAAGTGTTAAGCAAGTTTTTGCTTCAACCAGAGAGCACACCCATCCCGTTGAGTAACATTACTAACACTTGCATCACTGGCCAGAGGAGGGGAAGGGTGACGATATCACAGGTTGATAGTTGTAATACCCTGGTTCTCTCAGCTTGGAAGCCACGTAGCCTTGAGTAAATCAGCCTCCTTTCTCATCTTAAAATGACTGCTCTGGAAATGAAGCCCAACAATGTTTTCTAAGATTATACCAGAGAGATTGTTCTCCCTAAAATCCTCTGCTCTCTATCTTATAATTCAGCATGGAGAAATGTAGCTTGGGATAATATGGATATTTACTTGTCACCAAAGTGAAAAAGGCCTTGTGATATTGAGCAGCAGCTGAAACATAATCTTGATACTCTGGGTGCATCTGTCATAGTACTCACCCTCCTGACCCTGATAAGTAAATCTGATTGCAGCAAAGATAACAACATCCACAGATTGGTTAACAAAATGTTGGATCTAGGTCACTAAATTAAATACCACCACAGAGTGCCCTCCCTTGATTGTTGGAGTATTAAAAGTTATTCACAGTGACAGAAACAAAGCACTGCTAAGTGAGGACACACAGAACAGCCAGGGTTAGTGACGTTCACTCGGAGGCCTTGCTACACTGCCACCTACAGTTATTGGATGTCACTCTCAAAATGTTTTTAGCCAATAACATGAAATGGTGAATAAGTGCATTGTATAATGCATAAAAACAGTGACATGAACGTGTGCAACAAATCTTTGTAATTGTTGAAATTGAAACCAGTGTGAACATCTAAGACAAATTATGAATGAATTAACATTCTAGTGTTGCTTAACATTCTGTTGGATACACATTCTTTAAGTTTAGGTTCAACAGGCAGCGGACATGAATACATAAATATTTAAATAGGACTACTAAACCCCCATTGCTGTACCTTTTTACCCAGCTTCTCTTCAAACCCTTCTTTGGCCCAGTAGCTACACAGAGATCCTCACACACCTGACTTATGTTTGCTGAACTATGTCCCGGGCAAAACAGAGAACACACAGTGAAGCTGTTTACAGCTGAATATACTGTGAAAGAACTGCTCTACCTGCAAAGTTCAAATCAAGAGAGGCATTCCTTTTTACCCATTCACATGCCGCTGAACTGACTTCCTCAATGGCCCTGTGGTCGGGGAATGATTTCTTTTGTTTATAACCTCCATTCTATTCAATCAATTTTCCACTTGTGTACTTGTTCCTCGTAAACCTCCAACTACCTAGAGAACAATAAAGCTGTATTTGTGGGTCCTCACATGCTGTGCATGGTGAACTACCACTGTTCTGAGTGTGGAGTCCTGTGGTGAGCACAGCTGACTGTGTCACTGACTCACTGACCATATCTGACTCCAGGCTGCTGAACACTGAGAGCCCTATAAAGTGGATCCCCCCTCTCATCAAGTAAACAAGGGTGGCGATGATTCCAGCTGTGCTAAGGACTACACTGACCACAGCAACACTGCACATAAAAGGTCTTATTGATTGTAGTAAAGACAACAATACACTTGAAATGACTGGACTAACCCACTGTACACTTGAACTATATTTCATTTTGGGGTGTTTAAAGGAGACATATTATGCTTTTTTTTTAGCTTTTCTCTTTCTTCTACGATTTTTAGATTTGAGATATTTTCTCTCTCCCCAAGATGTTATGTTTTCTTTACTGTTTGTCTGTTTGTTGGCATTACACAAAAAAAGATGGAATACATTTTATTGACACATGATGGAGATATGTGGTGTGGGCCAAGGAAGATGTCATTAACTTGCAAAGTAAATTCAATTGGGGGGGGGGGCAGGATTTCTTTAACATTGTGAGATTTTAAGACTGCAAGACATTTTTCTGGATTTCTCAATAAATCATGAAAAGGTCTTGACATTTCCTACAAGTGCTTGAAGTGGCTGAACAGAGGAGGGGCAGTCTTATGAGGATATGAGGAAAGTGATGAGCTTTTTTTGGACATTAAAGCATGTGCTTCAAGTAATAACCCAAATCCAAATTAAGAACCTGAATACAAGAATAACATGTCTCCTTTAAAGTGCAAATCAAAGGTGCTCGGTGATGTATCTAGATCCCATATACATACTTGCACACAATTTCAAGATACTGAGGGCACACAGAGCTCATCCACTGTCTTATATTGATCTCCAGGAGTCTGGTAGTGACTTACAGTATCTGCTGACAAGGGTAAAATAAGGAGTAGCACAGAGAAAGTAACATGAGTAAAGCTGCCACTATCCCCATGAAGGGACTAGGAAGTACAAAAGCAAGTCTTGAAGCTTATGTAAGTCATATCCCCGATATAGTGAGTGAAAATGAGAATCTTTTTAATTTTATGGTATTTGAAGCTATATCCTGTCAGGCCCTCAGCACATACAATGGGAGATAGCTTTGTGTGAGCCACTCACTCTCGTCGCACACACATCTCATAGTTAGAAGCACAGATCATTTCCAATCTTCCATTCCCAAGGGCGGTCGTGATTTTGAGCATCCAATCTTTGCTTTGAGTCAGAATCTGCAGTTCCTTCGTCAGCAATTTTCGGACTTATATAGCCTCGCTCTACCAGCACCTATCAGTACCGTCATACATTAATGGCATAATCCATGCAGAGAGTTGGCATCAAGCTTACCTCTGAAGTGCATCACTTACCCTCGTTGGCACTACATCTGATTACTGTTATTTTCAGGGAGAAATAATGTGTTATATTTAGGATTTTATACATAACACATGCGCACATTTCTTCCCCATTAGTTGAGGTCAAAGTCAGACCTTCCTCAAAAGAAGGATGCGCAAGAGAGAAAGGGAAAGAAAGAGTTCAGCGCTGGACTTCCATAGGTGTCTGGCAGTTTGTAAAAAATGCATTAGCCGGGTGTAATTGAAGTTGATAGATGGTTCTGTCTTTCAGTAATAACTATGATATATGTATTTTTAGGAGGTAAACCATGAACTAAGCTATAACCCTAGGTTAGTAAAGACATGAGGGAGGGTTGGGAAGTTGGGCCGAGTGTCATTTTGACAAGAGAATGGGAGAGAGAAAGGGGGGGAGTTTTTTTTTAGCTCTGTGCCGAAAAGAGTTAAAAGGGTTGGAGGGTGAACGAAATCGGTTAGTACTTTTGTAAGTAAGGGAAAGTCAGACACAAAAATGGTTGTTAGTACAGTTACAACAAAGGTTTTGATTCAAACAGTAGATTAGTAACACTGTTTTAGTAAATTTAGTCAGAGTGATAAGAGTATGAGGATTCTTTAAAAGTCCTCTGCAATTTGATTGCTCAAACCAGATCCAGATTTGGACTGAATGTGTTATTTCATGTGACAAAGGTTTGTTTTTGTTAAAAAGGAACAAAATGAATCCATCCAAGCTCACAGAGTGACAGACACAAGCCATGCACTTAGATGGGAGGATGACAGGAAGATTGGTTATAGAGGAGGGGGGGTTCAATTAGACAAAACAAACACAAACATTCATTCAACATAAAAAAATAAAGAAAAGAATGAACCAGCTGATGCAAGATGCAGCAAACTGGGGAAGTAGTGGGGAAGTGAAATTGAAATTGCAGGGCACAACAACATCAGAAAAATGAAGAAAGGAAAATAACTTTCAATGTTTGGGATATTTTTGCACTGGACGTGGAATGCAAAAGAAAAAAAAAACCATGTACAACAGACTGACACGTGCTGGGCTAGAGCAGCATTTACACCATGTGAGGATGCTGATGTGGAAACATTCTAGCCAGTAGAAACATGCAGACAGGGTGCAGGAACACAACCACTGGATACTGTCAGTTTAGGGGTGGAGGTGGAGACAGGATGAGACCAATGTCACCAATCACAGATGAGATCAACGGTAATGAGAGGGTTTTTTAAAGAATGGGGAAAACCGAGAGGGGACAGAAGACATGTCTGTCTTGGTGAATAGAGCAGTTTCTACCCCAAAGGTTGGACCGATGAACTATCACTGTCCTCCATGCTATCGGACAAAAAGGCTAAAGGATACAGGGCCTTTCTGCAGACTCATAACAACAACCCTCATTCCCCCGAAATCGTGTGTTATGACGGATTGGCCAGATTTATTCCTGGAGGCATCAATCCCCTATTCACCAAGAAAATGAAAATCTGTCTCCCCTCTTTACGTTTTCCCTTTTTTTGGGTAGTTTTGCAAGACAAGGTGTGAGGTCATTATTCATTTTAGTAAGTTAATTTCGAAGATAAACTCATAAAAGTAAAAAAACAAACAAACACATAATAATACATAATAATAATAAAAAAAAACAACAAGAGGGTATGGCTAACATGTTTCATGGCCGTATTGATTATATTAGGACAATTGATATATGTATGTATATATGTTAGCCATGATATATACATATACATATATACTCAATGCAATCTGTATACCGAAAACAGAAATAGAAACAAAAAGAGAAAGATTGGGAAGGGAGGTTTCAAGTCTCTTCATGCAAGGGGTGAGGCCAGTAAAGTATAGGAAGTATAAGTTAGTGTTAGTGTTAATGAGGGTCGATCGCACACAGCTCAGATTTACCCAGGCAGTTCTCTTTATGGTCTGCATCAATGGGCAGAGAGCTTCATCTATTGATTGGAAAAGTCCAGTGAAAGCAAGTAAGTCTGATAACAACTACGTGCTAATGCTACGGGTGGCTTACCAGCATGGTTTGGCAGGACTATAGTTCATTCAGCCAAATAAAGCATCTTTTCAGAGTCTTTTAAAAAATATAGAGACAATATTGTTGCAAACTCCCCCAAACTGCTGCTCAATAAAAGGTGCAAATGTCATTTCATTTGCAGTACTGAGCTTCAGTCAGTGCTCTTGGTTGGAGTTAAGTTCAGGAGACTATTGGCATATTACAGCTTGACTAAGTGTGCATATGTGTGCGTAGGAGAGTGGGAGTGTTCAGGTGAAGGTCTGGGAACAGCCCCATCTTGATCATAAATCACTCTGAGGCCACTAATGGGATCAAGCCCTCATTTAAGGCCTACTTTACAATGGGGGCATTGACCACTAAATCAGGAGTTGTAAATACTCTTTATGACTATAAACCACAGGATGGCGAACTTGGATAACAGGTGGCTCTGATAACAGGTCCAACTGAGGCATTTTAGCAAAAAGCTCTCCTCATTCCCAATCCTCTAATGGAGATAATCGTTGTGGAAATCCACATCCAGTTAATTTTTCTTTACTTCCTCTCACTGGAGCTGCCATAGTAAGCTGTTTATCTGCCTGAGAAACCTGCTGCGTGCATTCACTAAACAAGGTTTTGCTAATAAATTAATCAGGAGGAAACAGATTCACAAAAAGTAAAGATAACTCTTTGATACTCTTCAAATACTCAATTGAGAAAAGAACTTGCATTACGATTCTTTATTTCTTCATACGGATTGTGTTTGAAGTCATAGAAAAAATGAAATAAAAAAAAACAACCAAATGAAAAGAGACAGAAAAATAAACAGCAAAAGAAATCAAAATCTTGAAATCAAAATTTTTCTCTATGTTTTTTTTTGGGGCAGACCTCTTTGGATGAACACGTCAATTTTTTCAGGAAGGGAAGAACTGGATGGCAATAAAAAAAAAAGCAATAACATATATATATATATAGGAAAAGGGCTAAAAGAAAAACAGAGAGGTGGAGTTTTTCAGCTACCTTGGAATTGATGACGGATTGTACTTTCAGTAAAGCAAACAGAATAGAAAGAGGTAACGGAAAACCCAGGGCAAACCAAAGTATAAGACAATTAGAATGATATCTACCATATAATGCAGTTTGTTTACCATAGCGTGTCCAATGCCTGCGTGCTTCAGGAGAAAACAGGGGGAGGAGAAAGAATAAAAAAATAATGATAAACCTTAAACTCAAGAAAACACACCTCAACCCCAAAAAGGTGGGAAAAAAGAAAAATTGCCTTTGGCAAAACCAGCTTCTCCTCTTAACGGTCGACTCCATTGTCCAAGCAAAAAATTGTACGTAATAGTAAAATATAATTTAAAGATAATATATATTCGCATTGTTTATGTAGTAAAACATCCAAATAAAGAAATAAAGAAAGCTACTATTTCGATTGAAGGGGTCATCTACAAAATAAATCGATAAAGAACCAAAGGAATAAAAAGGATAACAATACATTTGTTAGTATGTAAGTTGCAAGTTAAGTAGAGAAAACAACAGATGGCTCACATTCCGTGAATGACACAGTGTTAGTTGTTGAAATCATAAGAGGTAAGGGGAAAGAAAAATCCACCAATGAAAAGAATCAAATTGGAAGAATTCTGAAGCTTGTTGTTAGTAAAAGAGACAAGAGTTAGCAAATCAACTTCCACAGGGGGGACTTGGGTAGTTTCGATGGGGGTGTTTGTTTTTGAGTGGGGGAGGGAATGAGGGAGAAGTACACCAGTATTAGTATTCAATCTGAATGGCTAATTTGGTCAGCGGAGTCGGCTGGCAGTGGGGTCTACTCCATTGTTACAATGGCGTTCGTTAAGCACTGGGCGTTGCCAATCATGTTTTCGTGACTTCCCAAGTAAGGAGCTATTGTGATATATGCAAGAGAAAACCAAAACAAAATTATTGCATTGTATAAAGGAACAATTATGATATATAAACGCACAGTGTATTTCAAGTGTTAAAAGGTAGTGATGTGAAATCATCAGGGCATTAAGGAAAACAGAATTAGATTAACCAAGTCTTGAGCATGAAAAGACAGGTGGAGGGAAGGACATTTCATTGAGGGTTCTGATATCTGCAGCATCTGAAAGAGAGAGAAAGTCTTTTAAATCATTTCTACTATCAACAGCAATACCTGTATTCCCTGAGGAGAGAAAAAAACAAACCATAAAGAACATGAAATGGACAAAAAATATTCATTAAATCCTGGTAATTATTTTTTTTTTCTTTTTTGGTGTGCTGGAATCTTTCGCCTTCATGAGCATTATTTCCCCCCACAAAGATCTGATTATTTTGAGTCAAGTGCACAGTTGGCAGATGGCAGAGAGAAGGTTAAAAGATCCATCAGTGAGATCTGCCCTGGGTTTTCCCTCTGGACACAGTGGACGTCTAGAGGACATCTTATATCTTGATCTGAAAGTTGAAGCTGTCAACGGCTGCATGTGACCAGATCTGAAGCACTGAATTTGGACAAAAGAGGGTGAATGCATGCAATCCCACTTATTAGGAATGGTATGGTGTGTGTATGTGCGTGTGTGTGCGTGTGGGACAGATGTATTCTGTGTTCTTGGTGTCTGTGTGGTAGCTCAGTCTAAATGCTGCACCATAAACAGTCCTCCCTATGGGGCTAAGTGGCAGATTTGAGGATCCATGCACGCCCACTGTTGGATCAGGGGTCACATTAACATGCTGTCACCAGTTATCCACTTTGTCTAATGACTCCTCTTGAACGATTAACTAGGCATATCTATACCGTGTCTCTGAGCTATCAAAAACAACACAGTGGATGTGATAAGAAGCTTGAAAAACCTGGAGACTGACAACGGTTTAGTTTAGTTTGACAAATTTACCCTTAAAAAGGTGACAATGACTGTGGACTTTTCAAACCTCATTTGAAGACGGTCGAGGGACAAAAGAGATGAGAGACGTAACATTTTGAACTCTATACGTTTTTAGATCCCTCTCAGCCGTTTGATGATGATGTTGGATTTTCAACTTATCTATCTCTCAGTTCTTTGACAGAGCAGCCCTGGGATGGTGGTGAAAAATGTATCCTTCAAAAAATACTGCTGATGATCTCTTTGAATAGACATGATAAAGTGATGGCGGCGAGTGAAAAGATGTGCGGTGGCAATGAAAGGAAGCGATTGCATCTGGACGCTGGATGCAAAGTGTCTGCATCATCTCCTGCAGAGAGTGAACATGGATGTTGTTTGTCCCACTGACAAAAGGAATGACACAGAAGGGATACATTTGGAACCTGTGTGTGTTTAACACCTGAATTCAGTGAATGAGGACACTTTTATTTGTTCATTATTAAAATAGTTCTTTGTTCCTTTGACTCTATTCGGCATGTTGATTTGCTCTGTGGAGAAGCTTTGATGAAGCTGAGTTTGAACTAAATTATGATGCCTTCTTTTAAGTTTATTTGCACAATTAAAACCTGATCACTCACTTGAGTCTAGATGGGACAATAGACTGGGGTTGAGAAAGAAGCAGCCAGCGCTTTATGAAAAAGCTGCCTGGCTAGAGAGAAATGCAGCGAACTGATCCACTGGAACTGATGCGTGAACGTAGATGCATGGAAGATCTAGAGGCGTAGCTGCTATACAAGTCAGAGTTTTTTACTGCAGGCTTGAGAGCTGTAAGCTCTGCTTAACTGGCGCTCCATTGTCAAGATCAATCGTGCAGAAAATTAAACTTTTGTTCCTTTCTGTTATCAGGAGGTAGACAGAACGGTCGGGGAAGTAGTTGCTTTAAAGGGGTTTCTGTCACGATTCCCCAATTTTGTTGCACTTCATGATGTTGAAGGAAGTATGTGTAGCAGTGATGGAGCATTGATGAGGTATGGTATAGTACAGAGGAAACCCAATGGGCTGACAACAACAGACAATACTGAGAGATACATATGGCAAGGGATTGTGGAGATAAACAACTCTGGCATAAGAGTATGAGAATAAAATGGGGATGCAAGATTATCAAAAAAAGCAGCTCACGCCTTTCTGTTCTGTCAATTTTACTGTCTTGCTGTAAAGTTGCTCTTCCACACCGTGCTTGTTACAAATTTGCCTCAAAGCCAACATGCTTGGAGCCTCTGCTGTGACAGCCCATCATCCTCTCTGTAATTGACCCATGTGGGAAAAGGAAGGCTGTGAATACCAATATTTGCTGAGGGAGGACAAAGCTCGTAGTCATGTAAACAACCACAGGCTCAGACAAACAAATTAGTGTTGCACCTGTCCCAGAGGTGCCTCTGGGTAAAGAAATAAACATAGACTGTATTATTACATTTTGGAAGATGAGGTAAAAGAGGGGGCATGAGATAATGCCAATGCTATTAACATGGTAACTCTCTTAGCTTTGTAGCTGTGGATGGTGGCTCTGGCAGCCTGTACAGGACCAGCAGGATACCAGGCAGGGTTGGCCAAGATGTAAAATGATGTTTTTGTTGAGATGCTGATCTTTTACACACCCGTCACGGTGGACGTTACTGAATTGCAGCCACAGGCGAATAAGCTGAATAAATATTTAATGACAAAGCTGTGAAAATGATCAATGGATAGTGCAGCGGAGCCAAGATACCCAGTCCAGATAGATTTATCATTGTAAGAGAGAAAGCTCTGAGACTGATGACCACTCTACTATAAATTTCCCAATTTAGGCTTTTAGAAAAAAGCGATAAAACATATATTGTGTGATTGTATTATGGTGTGGAAGGGAAAGAAAAAGAGGTGCTATTTGTCATTGGGCCGAAATTTCCCCGTCTAAATTAATTTATTGATTAGTGACACATGAAAAGCAGTATGAACTCAATCCATGTTATATAAATTCATGTTATTGGCTGTGTGTTTATGCAAGTGTGGTGCGACAAGCTGTCCTCAGTAACACAGCCACTCTGTGGGTGACCCTGTCAGACACAGTGCAGCTGGGCTTCAATTCAAAATTGCTCCTTCAGGTACATTTGGTTCAGCATTCATTCCAATCATCCGGCATTCACTCTCGACTGCCTGTCTGGCTCCAAGCAATGGAAACTGGGAGACAGGCTTCAGGTGCAAATATAAATGTCACTGCAATTACAGCAGAGAGGAGTCTGCAAACAGTGTGTTGGGGGGGGGGCGTGCACATATACTTCTTAAAGGTATGTGTGCCTAGAAATTGCAGAAAAACATATTGTGTATTTTGATGCAGATGGTCATAATTCTCCTTTTTTTCTGTCGTGCTTCCCGTCCACATCTCTATTTTTTGTTCGGACTGACCGATATTCTCTTCAAAAAATGGCCCTTCCTTCTCCTTAGAGTTCAAACAAGTGCAACTGCTGAGAATATATTGAAAAAAAAAAAAAAATACACATCAACTGCCTTCCACAACATGCCCTATATTCCTGGATTGAAATCACTGTACCTTCATTGTATGAAAAGAACCACAACAGACATTGTGTGGTGCCGTTTCTCAGATGCTCTCGTCTCCATGTTTAATTTGAAATACACTTCTTTTCGATGGACAGATGGCTCAACAGCAGAGAAGGCATTGTTATTTAGGAACTAATATTACCTTGGAAAAAAAGATTAACTGTATAGTTACCTTTTATTTCTGTCATTTAACTCGTATACATTTTGATACACTTTTGTGAGCACACAGCTGTAGCAGCTGAACATGAAAATGGATGTTTTTCAGAAAGTTGTTCTAGTTGTTCTTGATTGCATTTACTTTGTATGTGCTTGTCAATACGCATGATGAGAGAAACTAAACAAAGCAACAAACCTTTCCTACAGAGTACAAAGTATTCAACCAAAGATCGGACAATTGTTATCCTACTTTTGAAATCCAGCTATATCATCATTTAAGTGACAGTTATAGATATCAGCAGTACAGGTTTGGATCAGAAGTCCCTAACTGAAGCAAGCAAAGTAAATCTGAGGGACCACACTTTCCCAATGTGGATGCAGGTAGCAGCTACAAATGCTGCAATCTTGACTTTGGTGGCATTTACGACAGACCTTCACACTGAAACAAAATCTCATAGAAATGTTCACTGCTGGTCTTTTTTTTACAGGGCTTCTTCTCCTTATTCTCTTCCTAAAGTCGTCCCCCCTCTCTACTCATCCTGTGCTCACCTATAATCTCTTTTCCAATCTCTTACCTGATACTGTCTCACAAGTTTTATTTATGCATTTCCACCTGTTTCAATGTGCTAATGGTGCAGAGATGTGTTCTGCGATTAGAGGTCTGCATGACAGTGGGATGAATAAACATGAAAGTGCTAGAGCAGATACAGGTAGTGGCAAATGAGACTGATGAGTAACTGAGTGTGGTAATGCAAACAGATATGCTAATGCCGTGGAAATGTGATGCAAATGAGCCAGGGTCTCTTTCCCGTCAAATGCACAGCACCTCTCTATGATGGTATCAAACAGTCAGGACGGTGTTTTAGTAGGAGGTGCTTGTAGTTTAGAGACAAACAAGCAATAACTGCGCTTGAGGTTCTGGCCTTAGATGGAAAATAATTACAAGGGAAATAAGTAAATAAAAAAATCTAAACGCACATCAACAGGACGACTGCTCCTCACAGCACAGCTGGAGAAAATTAGGAATACTTAAAATGTCATTGGCAGTAAACTGAGAAAGGATTACAGGGGTGTTAGCATGTCATTATGTGCATTAAACAAATCCACTACTCCTGCCTGCCCTGAATAGCAATCCCTGTTGTCACCATAAAAGTGCATTGCTCTGCAGGTTGGCAACGCAGAGCACTCATAATGGCATTTTCAATTTGGCAACAGGAGGTTCAGTCTATCATTATGCTAAACCTATTATGTTGACCTTACTGAGATGCTAACGTGAATGATAGGAGGTAATCTGCAAATGTATGTGTGGGCTGGCCATAACATGTAAACAAGGGTTCCAGATTTAAATATCTTAAGTAATCCATCACTTAATTTGGTTATTTTATTTAGTAGTTTATCCAATTACTTTTGCTTCAAACATATTTTTCTCATCTAAATGTCATCAAAGTGCCCACTCACTCGCAGTGACTCCTCCAGAGGAAGTCCGGCTGTATTCTCATGAGGGCTAATCAGGAGTTCTCACTACAGGGCGGGTAGGCAGGATCTGGAGAAAGTCCAAAGCTTCTGAGTCGACCATTTGCATTCTCTTGTACAGCCCGTTGCGGAGAGTGTCAGGAGATTATCCAGAATTCAATGCATGAGTGAAAGCACCTATAGCGTCTTACAGGAGGGCTTAATTGTGTGGAAAGGGTAAACGCAACAACTATAGTTCTGCAGACATGCAGGGACAAAGCACTACCCAACAGAATTGCAGACACAGTTGCTTAGTGACAAATTGCTAGCAAGAATTGACAAGAGAGATGGAGTGAAAATGAGAGCGAAAGGGAGGGGACCATGAGCAGAAGATAATAATTGATTGGTTCTCTCTTAGGGAATCTGGCTGCCTACTGGAGGAAGGTTGGGTGGGGGGGGGAGTAATTGCAGCTGATCATGCCTTACAGAAACAGATGAAAAACAATCTGAATGAATGGGGGAGGTTGAAATAGTGGAATCAGTGAAGAGGTGGGGAGTGTCCCTGCTCCTGTTATTGATTGAAGTATGGGAAGGGTTGATGTTCTCATTCTGTCGACAAATATGAAATATGCACTGCCAGTTAAAACACAACTCTTACACAGTCTGAGTGACTGAGTGTTGAATGCAGGGTTGAAAAGCCTACATCGCATTTAGACATTCTGTATTTTCAAAAGGAATAATGCGTTTGGACGATCACTCTGCCTCTCCACAATCTTAAAACACTAATACATGACAAAGACTCACCCTGATGCATCTCTCAGTCATGGCAGCAACTGAACTGTGACAGTGTTTCATTTTCAAATCACTCCATAATGTTTTTGGGCTGGGAAGTGAATTTTTTATCAAAAGTTTTCATTCATTGCTGTTTTTCAGTCTCTCTGTTTCGCTCTCTGAAACAGCTTATCCAGGCATTGTGAGAACAGGGCGTGTTAAGACGTACAGCTATAGCTAGCACCATTCTCTATTATGTATGGAGGCCACAAGACGTTTAGAATTTGCTGTGTTGTGCTCTCAACTGAATTACTATGTTTGCCTTATTGGGGTTTTATCTAATGTTGTATTGCTGCTTATAAAATGTGTGTGTGTAGTTTTACTGTCAATTATTACGAGTGTTGCGCCTGAGTCCCAACCATACACTATATAAAGATGGACGACATGTCAGCCAAGGCATCCCCTGGTGGCTTGCCTTCTCCACAGGAGAAGATGGGAAATAAATAAAATTAAAAAAATGGAATTAAATATCAACATTTCTGTCATTTTAGTTAGTTCTTATCACACTGATATATGTTCAGATGCAAATTTCTGTGTCAAATTTGGTTTTAATTAGTTATTTGATCCTATAGCGAGACGCGTCATGAGTGATGGATTAGACCAACTCACGATTGATTGAATGTGTGTATCGAAGGGATCTTGATTTTGCTGCTTCATTCCCCGATCACTACTGTGCAGACTCTGGCTCTGAATGTGCAAGATGGTGGCTTTCATTACCAGGTTATTTTGGCTTCATTTCTAGATGAAGTGGAGACGTGTCATCCATCTTTACTGAGTCTATGGTCCCAAACATCGTAAAGCTGCACACATGCCTGTGGATTCACATTGACCCAAACATTAAAAGCAACTTTTTGTTCAAAGGTCTGTTGCTCCAGACGCTGGCTAAGCTATTGCCCCAGTTCTGAGAGACGGTGGATGTTGGATCTTTTAGTTGTAAAGAAAACATGCCTCTGTTCTTTTTTCATAGAAGAGAACAAACTGTTGTCCCTCTCCCATTGCACCCCCCCCCCCCCCCCCCCCCCCATCCTCCCACTGAGCTGATACTTTAGTCTCAGATGACAGGACTACACTTCATTTCCCACTCTCTGTGCACACAATCGTTCATCCCACTCTCTCTACTCCTCGTGAGCAAACAGGAACGCCGACATACAAGCGCGCACTTCCTTCGCCCTGCCAACCTGTCTCATGTTTCCTGACTGACTGACTGCCTGCAGCGTCCTGTGGGAACCATGTGTCTGTTGAGCAGACAGACAGACAGAGAGACAAAAAGACAGAGAAAGAAACGGAGAGATAGATGGAGGCCTTTCTGATTCAAGTGATCATCAACATGGAAAGTTATCCTTCCAAAAATAGATGAATATATAAATTACTGGATCTATGTATTTTTATCGCTCCAGTAGATTAAAAGCAGAGCATCCAACATATTTCCTGTCATTGTCTTATTTAATATCTGAATATACAATGAAGCTTATTTATATCAATATCAGAGAGGCTGCTGAAATACCACATCAAACAAACATTAGAGACAGCCATTGCCACTAAAGGCTGCTTTTCACAAGACAATAGAAGCACATGTAAAATTATGTATACATCAAATAAACACTACTTTTAAATCCAAATGCCTTTAACTAAACTATTTAACAAAATCTAAGGCCAAACCTTCATGTATTTCATTCCATCTAGTTTGTTTGTATTGTTTCACCCCAATTTATTTCAAACTTTTTTAGCGATTACATTTAAAAAAAAAAATCTTTTAAATGTAATCGCTTTTTCATTTATTTTATTTTGCTTGAATTCAATGCACCCAGCAGGCAGTGATATCAAAGCCTGCATGCAAATCAAATGTTCAAATACAATACACATGCAATACTTTAACAAACAAACATTGACTATAGCACTGAACATCTGCCCTACTGCTACCTTGCAACAACCTTGCACTACACACACAAATCGACAGATTGACTGAGTTGCTGCGAAGTCAGTAGTTAGTGACATAATTATTAAAGTTATCCAGTTACATTTATCCTTGCAAAGAATGCAGTAGAGTGTGTATTAGTCTGTCGACAGAGACTCTGAGGTAATCAAACCAGGGAGTTCAGAAAATAAATACTTTGTTGATATTATAACAATAATAGGGCCAAAGAACATGCAGATATTTTTAACTATTCACTGTCCATGCATTAAGCCAACAACCTTAACTGCAGCATTCATGCTGACGAGAGTGTCCTTGCACACTTCATATTTGACCTAGTTTCACAATGTGACGGGGCTGGTGCAGTGTAAGGGATACATCTATCATTCCACCAGTCACCCTAACACGAGGGTTTCCGTCTTTGTCTTCGCCCTTCTGGCTGCACTGTGTGTAGACAGTGTGTGTAATCCCACAGGAGAGAGAGGGCAAGGATGGTCACTGGTGCTGAAGTCTATAACATGTACATGATGGTAGATCATCATGTCAGGCAGAACGGAGGGAGGGATAGGGGAGGCTACCTTGCTGCGTATGCTAACCAATGATGCAGTGAATATGGTGAGACAGGTGAGGGCGTGTGTGTGTGTAGTGGGGAGAGACTTGCAGTGATAAGAGGTCAAGGCGATTGTCCTTGCCTACATATTAACTGTATACCACAGGGATTATCCAGATTCTTCAAACACGCCATTATCCACATGCACACTTACAGTACCTACAGACGCCACCAAGGGGAGCTCTGAACCTGTGATGCTTTTTTGGCTGTGTAGCATTTCTGCCCACCCCTCCGCTTCCTCCCTTCTCTCCACTCTCTTGGCGGAGTGTCCCTATCACCTCACCTAATTCTGTCTGCTTCATTTTATCCTGCACAAAGCTGACAAATTCATTGGTTTTGTGGAGAAATATGTTGAGTACACACAGAGAGAAGGAGAGAGGGAGAGATGGAGAGAGAGAGAGTCCGAGAGGGAGACTGCTTAGTGAGATCTCACAGGCTTTACTTATTTTTGCAGCTTACTGATGCAGCGGTAGATATGCATGACGTTAGAGGAGCAACAGACATAGAGTGGAGGAGACTTTGCGAGACAAATGGGGCTGGATGATAACCTGAGATAGAATTCAACGCTTGTCGTGTCGACTGCAGGGCTGTTTGGAATGCAAGATATCATGTTGGCAACAAAGGAAACAGCAGTGCAAAACGATAAATGTGTCTTTGTGTGGGTTCTATGTTGACATTTCCAGTCATGGAGCCAAACCAAACATGGTGGAAGGGCCAGGACATGCATCTTGATGGACGACTCATCTCTGCTTGTCAATATTAAAAGCTAAACTTAATCTGGAAAAAGGGAATTACATTTTTTAAGTGTATAGGTAAACACGTAAATATATGTGGAAACTATCTGATCAGTTTGTATGGAGTCAGTTTTTGTTAGACAAGTCTAACAAGGCCAACGTGATATAAAAAGAGTCATCTACATATTAAGGCTTTTCCTACAGTGTATTCAAAGATATGTGACCATGTGCAGCTACACGTGTGCCAGTCTGCAATTTGTCTGACATGTGTGCAAGTGTGTAAATGCGTGCATGCTCTGAGAGACCTTAAAGCATACAAGTGCACATTGATCTGCTGGGTATCAGTGCGGGAGTAAACACAGGGTCAGAGGTGGTCAATGCCATCGATACCTCGCCTCCTTGGGTCGCTCAGCGGGGAACACTCCAGTGTAAATCTAGAGAGCTCTGTAACACTTAGGCTGCCTGTTAGGTCAATTAGAGCAATCTGTTGGGGATTCAAGCTGCTGTGTGAGCTAATGGAGATCGTCTGGACAGCGTGACGTGGGTGGTCAGTTCTGGGTTATGACATAGACAGTACACGCAGATAGGCAATATGTTATTCGGTCAGATTTTTTTTTTACCACCAATAATTAACACTGTCTGATGTTTAGTTTAGTTTCAAGGACGCAACGTGTTTTTGAGCACATCTGGAATCAAATTATTAAAGTTTGGTTTTAAGATTAGTCAAACCGGAGACCTGTTGCTCAAAGGCACATGCACGCAATGTGGCATGAGCTTCAACCATTCAGCGGTCAGGTTGCCCCTTTCAATATATTCTAAGACCTCTAAGACTTTAATACTTTTAAAGTGCTGTTATTTTCCTGCAACTTTTTTTTATACTTTTAAAAACTCAAACCATTGTCTAAAAAATTTAAGAACTGTATTCTACTTTCACTGCACAATCCTTGCATTCACATAGCATTTGTGTGTATAGACAGATGGGCACATCGATGGAGACACAGACAGGCAGATAATAATAGTGTCTTGTGTTACTCATTTGCCTAATGGTCATTATGGTGCAGTTGTTGGTAGGTCGGTCAGCTCACGCTGTAAATCTTTAAAATCGTGTTGGCTTCCCGAACTCATTAAGCCAGTCTCACTCTGCTGATCACACATAGTTCTACAGCATAACATATTTGACCCCAGCTGTGTGTGTGTGTGTATGTCTGAGCTGGTGCATCTGACTTTCATTGTGTCTGTGAGTGTGTGATCATTAGCCCTTATCCTACGGCAAGCACTGCATATGCTAATAATCAGTTCCACAAATCTTGGACTATTTCCATGTCTAAGTTACTTTATTGAAATATATTATGATATTATTGCTTTATGACAGAAATTGCAGAGTCTGGTTGGCATTGAGTCCCCCCCCTATAATTCAGCGGCACTTAACGTCCACATTAAGAATCATTTTGCTCTCAGGTTTTCTATTTTTTTCAAGGGGAGACATGTTAGTGTCTTAAAGTATAGGAGTTTGACATTATCTGCTTTTTTCCCTTTATTCAAACTTTCAGGGAGTATATTTTCAGACGTGAACTAAAAAGCTGATGTACCATCTTTGTGTTAATGCATTCACATCAGGCTTTTTTTGCATTCAAGGCTACTTACAATGCCCATTATTAGGTGTGACAAGACATTCATTCCAATTACAATTACCAAAAAAAAAAACGTGAAGAAGTAAGCACGGCAAGTGTAAGTGGAATTGATTGTATCTCACTGCTGGTATCTGCAACTGCCAATTGATGACTTGGAGCATCCAGAGAGGACAATGTACGTGCACGTACAAGTGTTTAGCTGTGCATGTGTATTGACAGATCATGCACAGCCGCAGACCAAATCAAACCCATACACGTATAAATTCAGGTTCTCTTTTGTTTTCCATTTACTACGATTAAAGATTTGTAAAGATGAGTCTGGCAATTTGTTCAGAGAGGGTTTAAGTGCATTGTCACCTTTGATAAATTACGGTGCATTCTATTTGTGTAGCCAAGTACATTATGTGCATACATAGTGAGCAGACCACTTTCTGCAGTTGCTCTTTAATAACGGTCCATGACAATGTGCTCGGGAACACCTGAACATGCATATCTGTCATTGATTTCATTAAGTAAAATCAAACTAAAATTACAATTAAATTCTGATTAGACTGCGATGCCTTTTCACCTTGCCTTTGAATATGAAGGTGAGGTGAATCTGTGCATGTTTTGGAAAGGAAGAAAGAAAGAATTAAAGAACAGCAGCGGCCCTCTGTTAACTCTAGGTGGAAAAGAATAAACTTCTGTTAAGCAGCAACATCAGGGAGGAGAACAGGAGAGGAGAGAAGGAAGGTGAGACACACACTCGCTGTACGGTCCCTGTGCAGAGAGAAATTATGGAGAGTCAAATAAAGCAACAGAGATAGGGTGGGTGGCAAGGAGAGGCACCACTCCAACTGCGGTGGCCCTGGATTACATAGGCAGTGTTTACCTGGCGCAGGTTGCGGGTGACGCGCACGTCATGCCAGGCATTGTCGTTGAACTTGCCGTTGACGGGCTCCACCAGGGCCTCAAAGGCCCCCGAGCCCAGGTTGATAACCAGCCAGACTGCTCCGCTCTTCAAGGAGAGGTTCACGTAGTCGGCTGATTTCCCGGTGTGCAGCATGAGGCCATTGCGTTGCAGCGTGCGGAAGGACAGCGTGATCTCGTCAGTGCTGCTCTGGATGGGCGTCATCGACAGGTCGTAGCAGAAGAACTCGTTACCCTTGAAGGTGGCCACCGACTCTTCCTTGCCTGGAGAAAGAAAATATGACAACGTGGCCATTACTTGTCTACGTTGGCCAATTCCAAGTAAACAGACGCCAAATAATTTGTAAATAAGTGGATCACAAACCAGAAGACATTCAACCCCAGAATAGAAACTCTACTACTAGTGGTGTAATTGCAGTGCGACTCACACACACCTACAGTATGTTCAACTATGAATGCTCAGCCCCGTGCTTAGGCTATGCTTCGACACAGAAGCATGAACGGAGCTTTAGTCTAGAGTTTATGATTAACATGATACATAAATCACAGCTTGGGTTAATATAGAATTACAGAATTAATTGACAAAACATATTATTGTCCAAAGGAATTTCATTGCAAAGAACAATCATTTTTGCTTGACGATGAAATTATGACATCACACCATAGTCTGATATGCAACATATGTGTGATGTGCAAAATCTGCATAGATTAAGAAACAACTTTTCAGTACAAGAGTTTTGCCCGACAGTTAAAATCGTTAAAGATGTTGGAAGTTTTAACAAGACATGAGTAGAAAAATAAAAAAACAAAAACTATTTTCAATAAATTTACCTTTAAATTATTAATGAAATTATTATTATTATTTTTTTTAAATGTCTAAGCAACTTAAACTTAAGCAAACAGCAGGGTCGAAATTAGACAGTAGGATGTTTTTGAATTGGAAAATAACACACTAATGCAAAGACCAGGCAAAGTGGGCTAAAAAAGCAATGCAAAGACAAGAGCAAACAGAAAGGAGGAAAAAGGTGTTGACAGCATCGTTACAGCCTGTCAGTCTGTCTGCAGCACATGGCCACCTTCCACTGCAGTGAGCGCCGTTCACACACTATCAGTCAAAACAACCCATTTGTTCAATGGACACATGTCAAACAGCTGCAGTCGAACAGCAGCAGGGAGGACACAGTGTGTGTCTGACAGGAACTTCACAAACACCTGTTGCAGCAGCATTCACAACACTGACACCTCAATCACAGTGTTGACGCTGGAGCCACTGAGCAAGGGAAACTTGTGAATAAGCCTATATCAAGTTTTTCTGTACTGTTTTCTATGATTCCAGTAACATAATTTTAATAGAGTTGCATCTTGAATTAGGTATAATGACAGTAACATGGGTTTTCCCTGGACTCAACACTACAAATCCCAAGATACATGGTTCAAATGATCTGTTTCAAGAGGTAAAAAGCACTGAGGCATACAATACCAGACAACAACAAGATCTCTCAAATAACTCTTCCTCGACTAGGGGGTGATACAAATCAACTGGTTCCCCGACATGAACTGTGATCCGAAGTGACACTCCACTTCCTGTGTTCGTTTGTTCCTCCCCACCTCTGCTTCCCCAGGGAGGTCAGTTTGAAGAATCAGACTCAGGTAATGAGGTTTAGGGCTGAAACGCGAGGAGGGCGAGGGACTGAGGTGGGGACGCAAGAGCCCTCCTGTATGGGCGGATCATCAAATCTAGTTTATCCTGAAGTTCCATTACAGCAAAATCACTCTAAGACCTCGGTGCATTTCCCTGGAGGAAGAGGCGGGGGCAGGCCAGAGGGGGTGGTCCTTTGGCAGACAGATTGAAAGCCAAATCTCATGAGGGAGCGAGTTCGCCACAGGAGCAATCTCAGGTGAGAGGAGAAGAGTGGTGATGGATAATAGCGTGTCAGTTTGATAGCTTTGCACTTTGTACTGAGAACTGTCCACGGACTGTGGTAGCCTACATAAGTTGATTACACTATTTTATTAAGACCAATTTGAGGAATAACAGCCACATGGAAGAAAATGAAAGGGAGCTTTAGTGAGTGGCACTGCAATAAAAGTGCTGTGTAAAGTGACAACAGCTAACTGCTATATTTCTGGAACATTAAAGGGGATGATAGAGTTCACTTTGAGACAAACACATCAACATGATATGGGTGCATGCACTCACATAAAAGAAAACATTTAAAGGGTCCAAAAAAAAGTGAGGAAGTGAAGGACAAATGGCATCCAGACAGGGACAGCTACTTAAAAGAGCATTTTGGCTGGAATCGAAATTTAGAGCAATCTCAACTGAAGTGTGAATTGTCATCGAAAAAAGGCATCAGAGGAGAGGGAAAGAGATGGAGAGGGGAAAATGACACTGAGCAGAAAAAAAAGAGAAGAGTGAATCCCCCAAGAGCAGCCTCCTGGTGGTGCTGAAGTAAGAAGAATAAAAGCGTGGCAAATGGACCACAGCAGCCATTTTCAATTATGTATTAAAGTTGGACCCCTTCCCAAAGTATGGGCTGTTAACAGTAAGCAACAAACAGCTTGCGATTGCTTCCGTGAGCTCAGCGAGATTGAGCCGAATGTGACGGAGAGACAAGCTCTAAACAGAAAAAAAAAACTTTCTTTTGTTTATGCCTGTTTAATGAGCAGAATGCTGAGAGAGGGAGATAAAGCTGGAGAGGATGGGGACCGACTGCTGCACCAGTCCGTTCTGTCACAATGCCAAGAATAAGCCTCGATAATTTTTCTCTAAGATCAACACAATCTTATCATTTTTGCTCTTCACTTTAAAGGCAGCCGTAGGGAAACAAACAACACTGACATGCCAGTAATACATTGTTATGTTATCCAAACACTCATCATAGTCATACTGCAATTCGGATTGAGTAATTTCCAATATGCTCAAAGAAGCCGGTGATCCTCCTCCACACTGCGGAGCAGAGGAAAAGCCCTCCTAGTTTCCCAGAGGAGAGAAGAAGATCACTTCAGCTTCGCCTTTCAAGACACAAAAACTAATACAGAGAACGACTCTTTTCTCTCCTTCGCTGAGACCACTTTAGCTCCTGTGAATATGTGCTTGTCTTTATACATCTGCTTCTCCTTTTAAATCTCCTGTACATTTCTATCTCATCATCTCACTCCCGCGGTACCACTCTTGTGATTACACACACACACACGCTTTTCACTCAGATCAAATCTCCTTCCATAAAACCCAAGAGCCGAGCGCTGCAGCTTGAGGTAAGACAAGACACACAAGCACGAAGCGCAGAATAAAGTGCTGTCAAGGTCTCAATTAACCTCACAGAAGGCCCTGACTACATTACAGAAATGACACATTTGAAATTTTGCCACCCATAATAGCGTCTTTATTATTAATTAAATGTCGACTTCCTCTTGTATTTGATGTCATTGAGCCGAGCGAACGGACCTCTAGCACCCGATAGTTTTAGAGGTCAAAAACGATACTGCATCTAGTCAGAGCAATCTAACCAATGATCCCCTCATGAATAAGCAGATGTAATGAGGAAAGTGTTCAACCAGTGCTCGCATGTGTCTGCTGCTCAGCCTTTCATGGCGCTCACATCAGGCTGCTTCTTCTTTGCATCAGATTGGTACGCTCAGCGGTTTGGGGTTTACACCTGAACATAAACCCCAAACTGCTCCCAGCTCTTGAAGTACTCTCTTGCTGACATCTGATTTCTTTGAAAGAAAAAAGTTTCAACACAGGAGTGAGTAGAATAATGCAACACTGTATTTTTCCAAAACTCCCGATTGGACTTTAGACTTTCTCTTTCTCCTCTGAGCGTTCATGGTTTACACAATATAGATTCAATAACCACCTCCAGTACAACCTACATGGAACAATCATACCACCAGCAATAAGCACTTTTCTGCAGTTGATATGCCAAGTGGCCTGGCCGCAGAGACCCCCGGCCTTTACTGTTCTTGAGGGGGTGCTTCATTTCTGCATGCTACACTGTAAAATAACTGTGAGGGGGAGGAAGGCGGGGGAGGAAGAGGACTGAAGTCCAGCCTGAGTGGAATCAATGTCATTGACTTGAACCATCACACACACACCGACACGTGTTACATATTGTTCTCATGCAGCCCTGTCAATCCTGCTACAGCTTCACTCAAGAGCCACAAGCAAGAATTCACGTCCGGACTTGTGAAATCTAGCTTCTTGATCTGAGGGTATTTATAACAAGTGTCCTGGAAAAACACAGCATCTTCAATCGTGATAAAATGTCATGAGGACACAAATACAGTCTGTGCTTCTCAGTGCTGCCCTGAAAGTGCCATTTTAGGCTTGTCTTTGGTGGATATTACAGTAATAAAAGTGCAGTGCAGCATGCGTTATTAAATTGGATTCAGCTCAGACGGAGAGAGAGAGAACAGGTTTAATAAGATGAGCTGCATGAATAGCTCCATCCAAACTTGTGTGGTGCATTAGTCAACGCATAATGAACCTTAACATGCAGCTTTTTGGCCGATTGGATTACATATTGGTAATTAGGCAGCATTAGAAGGAATAAGGAAAAAAAGAGAGAATGGTTCAAGACAAGTCTGTGTGAAAATATCCAAAATCTAGATGACCACATGCTGGCAAATCCCCTCGTCACATCACATTACCTCGCCGCTCCTACATGCACGCAAATTCTTCCACATGTGCATGCACAGTCACACTCTATTAGCTTGCGACGAGTGCCATCCACCCCACAGAGACGGTACCCAACGACTTTTGAGAGGCAGCGACATGAGAGAGCGGTGGGAAAAGTCAGGGCCATATAAAGGCTTTGATGCTGCATGAATCAAAGATGCCTGCTGGGTCCACAGACAGAGGCTAGTGTTTAGCTCTAGCTCCGAGGCACACGCAAAGCATTTGTTTGTTTATTTAACGCTTTGCCAGAGTTAAAGAACTTGCACATGCAAAAGAAAAACAAACAGTAAGACATAAAAAAATCCACCCAACTCATAAGCAATGATAAAGAATGTTGGCGCGCACAATATATATCCCTCTTATATCCACGGCTGTTGAATGAAGCATGCCTAAAAACAGACAAAGATGAGGAATGAATAAATCATGACAGAAAGAAGACAGCAACCAAGGGAAGTTCAAGGCAACAGACAGTAAGAGAGGACAGATTTTGTAGATTTTATAACGTGGGACGAGTTCTAGTGTCAGAGTATGGCAGAGCAGGGTGGAGTGGGGGGGCTGACTGCTGAGGTGGGATGATTGATTGATCGCTCACATCTCTGTGGCCCCTCCCTGCTTTATGTTTCACTCCTCATGGATTTTACCCTTTTGGTCTCCCTCACACATAAATCTGAACTGGCAGCTGTCCTTCACAAAAACATATGTGGGACTCTAAGCTCTGGCAAAGGCCAATGAATTTGTCTCCAAGGCCAACTCGCAGACTGGCAGTGTGCTGTGTGCATCATGGGACTGCGGTAGGGTCATCCCAAAATTAGCAATGGACTGTAAGTCACTGGGAATGTGTGAAAGCTTTATAATTACTACCATAAACCTGTAGATTCTATAGACTTTTATTAAGGAGGCTGTGGTTAAGATGCTTTGAAAAAATATTGCCAGGCAGCTGGTGAGCTGATAGTATTTTAGCCCAAGCACAACCTGTGTATGTATTTAAAGATTTTAGTCCAGATATCAACAGATCTGTTCTGTTCTGTTCTGTCCACCCTTCAATGTTTACTTTATGTGATACTTTTCGTCACTTAATGTTTGGATGGTTTATTTTATTCAAACTGGGCTTGAGCTTAAGCTCCAAATCAACTTAAATTCTACTTGTTTTGTTCTGAATTGAGCCTCATGTGCTGACAACTATGCTACAAAAATACAAGCATTGGTGTTGATACACTGCTGCAGGCCCAGATGACAATTACGAAGCCTAATTTGAGCACTACATTTAAACATTTTAAGGTTTATCACATGGCAAAAGCCTCTCTAGACTCTCTTTTCTTGCCCTAAATTGAGACTGCCTCCCCGCCCCATAACCAACAGCTTTGTTGAAGTACAAGACATTAAAGAAAACACAACCAAACTTGATTAGGCAGCATAATCTTGATAAACACACATTCCTGCTATGATCATTAGGTATGTAGTGATCATAAATGTTAGGTGTCTTAAAGCATAACTGCAATACTCAATTCTACGTGAGTACTGCACCTATATATATTGTCCTCCATGTTCTGACCCTGTCCTGGCCTGGCATGTGAAACTACCTAGTTAGCTGTATTGGTAATTTGTGAATAGGTTAATGGATGTAGGCCTCCAGTCTCTTGTGACACCGAGCTGAAACAGAGGAACATTGTTCCCATTCTTCTTCCCTCTCCTTTCTCTGCACCAACGTGGTGATTACTGTACGTATCGATCCGTGGACTGATTGCAATCCTATAATGAAGGAGCCATAATTTGCTGTCTGTCCAGCTCGTTTGCCGGAGGCTCTTTTTTCCACTGTCCATTCCTCCCCAACCTTCTGTGCTTGTTGAGCCATAGTGAATGTGCTACCAAACCATTTGCAGTGTTTCTTTTGTTCGGGGGGGAATGCTGCCAAAAAAGCAGGAAGGTCAATATCGAATGAGCTGTCTGCAGTGAGGTAATGTATGAGTACAAGTGTCACTTGAGTAGACTCTGTTGCCTTTTTATTTTTAACCTCTTAACCCCTGTAGACACATTGTATTTGCAACCAAGTTTGGATGAGCCAAGGTTTCCAATGAGAGAGCATCACATTTTCTAGAAAACATTAGAAACAAGGAGGAATGTAGTGTTATTCTTGAAAGGTTAATGAAAACAAATCTGAAATATCCAAATATAGTGAAACCAAAATAAGCAAATAACTATTGCCTCTCACAATTGTCAGTCACTTTTCAAGGTTTCATCTTTTTGATACTGTATTTTCAAATTAACCAGCACATTGTGCACATATCCACCAATGTAATCACCCACTTGTATTTATTAGTAAAATTCACAAGGTGTCTACAGACTTTATTCTAACCCATGACTAAATGCACTGGCGGGGACATGCATTTCACGAGCCCTTGGCATAAAGACACTTGATTAGATTCTTTTTACTCCTCCACTTTTAAATGTAGCTGCGGGTCACATTTTAAGAGTGCACGGTTCGTTTTATTTAATCCCTTACGCCATTGCCTTGATTGACAGTACTTGAAGGTCGCAATGTGCAGGCGGCAAAGAAAAAGAAAGTAAATCTTTCCATAGAGCTGGTGAGAAATGAATTGAGCACGATTAGCATATTAAATATGTTCTCCACTGGTACACTGGTACTGTAAATTGGGTCACATAACCCCTGACATAACACTGTGTCTCCAGTTGGGCTGTGTCAGGATTGTTTTGTCAGGAGCAAGGTGCCAATGTAGACTCCCTCACTCACTGTCATCTCCATCAGTTTATATGTTACCTGCTCGCTGATTCCCACTTTCATGTTCTTTGGAATAACTTCAGAATAATACTTAATGGGGGATATAGCTGCTGCTTTAATTGCCTGTTGCCTTGGAAACTCACTTTTGTAACAGCAATATCAGCGGCCATGGCAGCAGCCTTGTGACGCCACCCTACCTCTTTCACTCTGATTTTTTCCCCTTTCTCGTTTCTCCTTAGTCATTTCTTTTCTCTCCCACTGTGGGTGGTAGATGACTATTATCACAGTGGAGAGCTTTAACGCAACACAAAAAAAAAAAAGTTAAGTAAAATGACACTGCCTTGTGTGCTCCTGAATGCCAAGCTCTTTTGGCAACAGAGTGCAAGACAGGGCAAAGTACACTGCTCAAAAAAAAGAAGGGAACACTTAATGTTCACAGTACAAAACCAAGTCAATTAAACATCAGGGATATCAATCTGTCCATTTAGGAAGCACTAGTGTTTGTGTATCAGTTTCACCTGCTTTGGTGCAAATGGAAGTGACAACAGGTGCAATGGAGAGGTAAAAGAAAAGACAACCCCCAAAAAGAGAATGGTTTTACATGTGGTGGCCACAGACAGTTGCTCCTTATCCTTCCTGACTGAGTCTTCTCTTATGTTGTGTTCTGCTCGTGTCCTTGTCAATACTGGTAGAATGAGGTGGTACCTGCAGCCCAATCAGTTTACACAGTTAGCACAGCTCCTCCAGGATTGCACAACCATACATGCATTCCCATGTCTTCCCAGCACAATCTCAAGAGCATGGAGATACCAGGAGACCGGCTGTTACACAAGTAGAGCTTGACAGCGTTGTAGAAGGGCACTGACCCAGCAGAAGGACCAGTATCTGTTCCTGTGTGCCCCCACAAAATTACCTTCAGCAGGCCACTGGTGTGCATGTTTCAGACCAAACTGTCACAAACAGACTCCATGAGGGCCTGACGTCCTCTAGTGGGAACTGTGCTCACACCCCAGCACGGTGCACCTCAATTGGCATTCACCAGAGAACACCAGAATTGGCAGGTCCGCCACTGGTGCCCTGTTCTCTTCACAGGTGAGAGCAGGTTCACACTGAGCACATGTGACAGGCCTGAAATAGTCTGGAGAAGCTGTGGTGACGTTATGCTGCCTGTAACATCATCCAGCATGACCAGTTTGTCTGTGGGTCAGTGATGGTCTGAGGAGGCATATCCTTGGAGGGTCGCACAGACCTCCATGTCATAGCCAAGGGTTCCCTGACTGCTGTTAGGTACCGGGTTGAAATGCTCTAAGCAATTGTCAGAACTTACGCTGGTGCAGTGGGCCCTGTGTTCCTTCTGCAGGACAAAGCCCAGCCTCATGAGGCCAGAGTGTGAAGGATGACAAAGGCATTGATGCCATTGACTGACCCTTACGTTCCCCTGACAGAAATCCAATCTATTGAACACCTATGGGATGTTAAGTATCGCTGCATCAGAGGCCACCAAGTTCTGCCACAGACTGACGGATCTCACTGATGCCCTGATCCAGGTCTGGGAGGAGAGTCCTGTGGACTCATCAGGAGCACAGACGGGGGTGCAAACAGGCACATGGAGGCCATACACACTACTGAGTCACATTATTAGTTGCTGTGATGAAATTAAGTTGGATCAGTATGTAATTAAAAAGTTATACTTTGATTTTCTGTGAGGTTCTGAATCCAGCCCTTGAAGCCCCAATGAACTAGATTTCCATTGACCGCTGTGACATAATTTTGTTCTCAACAAATTATATTATAATTTCCTTATTTTTTTTGCAGTGTACATAATAATCCCAATTAACATGAGCCAAAAACACTTGTATATTGACATTGACATGAGATTAGCTCATGGAACATGGGACATACTCCTATAACACCTACTGTGTTCAGTGCCAAAGATGACCTAACTGACTTAAACAGAGTTTATTCACCTTTTCATTGCAAGAAGTGAGATGACTTTAGAAGTCAAATACAGAGATATGTCCTATGAAAGCTGCTCGCTCAAGTGAAACATCATTTAGCACGGGACCAATGTTGTAAACAAGATATAGGACTTCTTCCTAAAATAGCTTAACTGTACACTTCCTATGTGTGGCCATTTTCTGCTACAGTGATCAGGCTAATGTCCACATTCTTTACCTCAACAACATGAAAGAAGCCATGTGAAATACAAGTATGGATTTTCTTTTTCTTTCAATGGCTCCAGTGAGTATTGGCTGGTCTTGGCTCATTTACACTATATTGAACTGTGGTGAAACCATCTTGCAGGCGACAAAACCAATTAGCATATTTGCACAAAGCCACCTATTTACAATTACAAGAGCCAAGGTCTGAAGTATAGTATGTAGGTTATTTTGGAAAAAAAAAGGTTGGAGTTGTATTTACATGTGATGTGAATGGCCTAAAGAGAAACATACATCTACTTTAATGAAATACACACCCTTGCACAGTTTATCATGAATTGTCACTCTGCTACTGTCAATAAAGCGGAGAGAAAATGAAAAACAATGTGTTATTGTTTTTTGTGAGGGCGCATTGTGTTGTTTAATGTGTGTTGTTTTAATTGTGTGAGGATCCTTGGCAAACAGCCTGAAGAATCATCCATTGTAA
Source organism: Paralichthys olivaceus (assembly GCF_024713975.1). Classification (NCBI taxonomy): domain Eukaryota; kingdom Metazoa; phylum Chordata; class Actinopteri; order Pleuronectiformes; family Paralichthyidae; genus Paralichthys; species Paralichthys olivaceus. Next base: position 5,050,672 of record NC_091114.1, read on the forward strand.
ACGGCTTTACTTAATATGTTAATGTCATTGCCGGCAGTGGAATGAAGTAGTGTAGCTGTTTAGTGTGTGCGTGCACGCTCATGATCACATTAAAAGAATCGTGTGCTGCGGCACAGAGTTGGCCTCTTGTTTGGAAACGAGCTACAACACTATCGTAGAAAAACAAAGTTGGATTTCTTAGTCAGTTAATGATGTTGATCTTTTCTTGTGTTTGCCTTGTGTATTGGACAAAACATATGCAAGACACAAGATCGATCCACTTTTTAATTCCCCACCAGTGATGCCTTTGACATTTGGAAACCACATATATAAGGATTCAGCAGTAGTAGTACATGACTGCAGCCCTTCCGCCATAGTGTTAATTGTAACAGGGACTATAACACATAGGAAACTCCAGATTGGATTAAAACAAAAGACAAACTATTATTTATCATGAAGAGGTCACAATGGGTAGGACTGACAATTAAAGCACAAAAAACTTTCTCTCTAACACATATATGAAACAACAACCTAAGTTTGGTCAAATGCCAATGTTGAACCACTAATAAGGCATTCAGTCAGCCGAAGAGGAGTTTTAATGAGTGAAACTTGTTGCTGAAGATGTTTGACCTCCTCAACCTGCTCCTGACAAACATCAGAGCTGAAAAACATTAGCTGTTGGCAGATAAGCATAGAGTTTGGTGTGATGCATGGGATTTAACATCATGTATCTGACAACTTTTAAACTATGACACGCATAAGGGTGACATTTCAAAACTGCTCTGTAACACATATTGAGAGATTCTGGTGGGTTCTTTCTTCCAACAATTTATCCCATGTTGTTAAACCTATGAAATAATAATGAGGCCATTACTACACAAAATAAATTGATGTATGTAAGAGGAAATATATATATAAAAGTCAATCTATGTAAAAAGCTGAGCAAAACTTGTGTAAAACGGTTATATCTAATCAATATTTCCACTGACATTTGAGGGGAAATGTTAAGAAATTATCACCTCTGATGTTTCACAGACTGGACAACAAACACAAAGCAGGAGCTTAAATGGGATTAATCTGCTGATGTATTGGAGACCCTTTAGCTAAATGCTAACCTTTCTCTCCGGAGGCCTGTCAATGATGGATGTGGCAACATGAATCAGCCCGTGTGGCACGGAGTGAGATAGAGGCATTGAGCTGCGGAGATAACAGCTTCCCAATATTAGATTATAGAAGAGCAGGGAGCATTTTTGTTCCTGTCGGTTCAAAACAACTGAGTTAGGAGAAGATAAATACAGTTTTGTGAAAAGAGGCACAAACTCCAAGATAAAATTCTGAGTTGAAAAAGTTAATGAATACTTAAAAAAATGTATTTTATATATCCAGCAAATATCTATTCCCCTAAATAAAAAGTTTATGGGTGAAAAGTAAAGTATGAAAAAGGCAAGGTTCTTCCATAACTACACAGCATCATATTCTGCAGCAAAAATCAAAGGGAAGAGTTCAGTGTGATGGATATGGGTAGTGTCGCGTTTACAAAAAGGTGGTTTTGACACATTAGTACTGAATCTCAACTGGGCGATTTAAAAATATTGCTCACCCAGGATTTGCTTTATAGGTGAAAGTAAACATACGTTGTATATTTCATTTCACAGCCGCGTAGGTCTTCAACACTCTGCACCCTCGAAAAAAACAGCAACAGCTTGTTGCTTCATTTTGGGTGGGAGGAAAAGGGAAATACAACATGTAGTAGTAATAAATCAAAATGTATTTGCTCAATCCATCTGTGCATGAAGTTAAAGATTCTACACATGAATGATGACTAACATTTAGTGTCGGGATTAAAGTGTTCAGTTTTCAAGGACAGTTGTCGGAGGTGGAGTGCAGTGATGAGAAAATGTCCACAAGTGTTGGATGGGAGGATGATTTTGGACAGAAAAACGAAAACAAAAATGACACCCATTTACAAGAAATGTCCTCAACAAATCGAGGTTAAAAGTGATTGAAACTTTAAAACTGTAAGTAAGTAAATCACTTACAAATGGACACTTTTGCATTGCATTTATTACACACCCACTCAAAGAGACATCTGTTGCTGGTCAGACAGCTGCTGCTTCTGAATGAGCAAGTTTGTATGTGTGTGAACAGGGAGAACCTGAGCAGCAGTTTCATCTCTTCACTTCAACAACTCTACTGAGCATGCAGGGAGTTCGTCCTCACAAATGCATGTTATGTAAATCAGTGCTTTAATATAAACTCACAATACAGACAAGTTAAAGTTAAGTTAGAATTGCACAGAACATTTCTTTTTTCAGAACACCCCCCCTGCAGCCTTCTCTAAATCAATGTCTTCTCACTCACATGGGCCTTATTTGCACCAACATTTAATATGGTTGAGTTCTATCCACCAGGATTACTCCTGATCCTGACAATGAACATTATCATCATCACCTTGATTTTCAATTGGATGATCTTATCCTCCCTCCAGCTGACTGGCTACCCATGAAAATAAACACGATTCAACACACAAGCCAGAGTACATTTGTCAGAACCACAGACTATATAAAGATGGACAATATGTCTCAACCTACTTCCAATATCCACATATCAATAGCTAAAATATCCTGGATACCAACGTTGCCATTGTAACAGTCTTTGTCCTCTAATGTTTATATAGCAGGACACACTCAAGACTTACTCCTACTCTGGTCCTATTTATTCTGGTGTGGTATAAAAATCAACAGCACATAATTATCAGCAGTGTGTTGCAACTGTGAGCATCCCGATCTCGCTCCGTTTTTTTCTCCTTTGCTGAGGCACAGAGGGTGCACAGGAAAGAACATTAATGCAGTTGCATTATTAACCCACCAGGTGGCTCTAAAAATATTCACATGAAAGACAAGTACATACATTTAATGGAAATTAAAATTAGAGGTCATGTTATGGTTCATGATTGGAAACATAACATCAGTGTGAAAATAAGTACCTAAAATTACAGAAAGCATCTTTTTATTTATATTTGGTCAAAGTCCCATGTACTATCATAGGAGATGGGGTTTATGACCTACACTGCAGTCAGCCACCAGGTGGCATTTTAGATGCTTTGGCGTCATTTTTGGAAGAAGTCATATCATCAACCTTTATATACAGTCTATTGTTAGAACACTAGATCAAATGGGGTATTTCACCAGGGGTGATGTTTTCATTTGTACAGCTGCTAACGGTGCCTCACTCATTTAGCCTCAGTGATGTATAGGCAGATGGCACCAAAGTGAAAGCATACACACACACACCCACACCCACACCCACACACACACACACACGGATCCATATTGCACACATACACTTCTTAATCAACAAATGAGTTCTGTTGTTAGTTGATGCTACAGTGGCTATTGACAGTGAACTAGCAGTATGGGTGATGGGTTGTTTGTCTAATAACCAAGGCTGCATTTCAATTTCACAACTCAGTGAACAGCCTGCTTAGCCATATTGCTTAGCCTGGTGTCATGTGATATGACACCAGGCTAAGCAAGAGGCCCTGTTTGTGTGCAGCTGTGCTGCTGCTGCTGCTGCTGCTGAGGATGATAATGGCAAAAGAGTTGCACGTTAGACCTCATGGTTTACACTGATGACTTCAGCCAACCTTGAAACAGGTTGAACGCAGGGAAACTTTTGTTAGAATGAGCAAACACTTACAGTGCACAGAAATAAGGCAAATAAACATCTACCCCCTGCTTGGTCCCATGGGGGTCCCATTATATTACTGTAGCTTGAAAGTGACTTTCCATTTATACTCTTCCCTTTAGGCCTAGCCTGCGTGATCCATGCAGACGACACTCATGGCACTCTGGTCTAATTAAAGACTTTAATTCACTGGCTCCCGCTGCCCCTGCCTCTTCATCTTTGTTTGTCTTCTGCGTCTAAGTGAGTTTGTTTTCCAGTCTCACACAGAGATTTCTGCAGCCAAACCGGCCTCAACACTTGTCTTTCCTCACTTCTCAATTAAAACACGTCGAAGAGCAACTATTGCAGACGGTGGCATTACAGGCATTTTTTGCTTAAAAAAGGCTGAACCTACAAAATGAGTAAGTACCCATCAGGTGTTTGCATTCAACCACCACATAGTGGTGTTCTACCCAGAAATGTCTTTGTGTCTGCTGTGGAGAGCTGTGCCTGTGGAGCTGCAGGACCCAGTCTATCACTCACTTAAAATCTATAACACCTCAGGCATTTTCTCCTCATGTACAACGAGGTGTGTCAAGATGTTTTCTGATCTGTTGTGTAGGTGTCCATTGATACTTGGATGGCGACTGCTGACATAGAGAACAAAATCAACACAGCTGTTGGAAAGCTCACATCCAGATGTATGTTTCTTTCTTCTTATTTCGTGTATTAAGCCCCTTTTCCACTGGCCAAAAAACCCACAAGCCCCCGTTAACATCTGGCTCTTGTCTGCAATGGGAATGGATACATTCTGCATTCACTCGTGGGTCAAATGACTGCAGTAGACACAGGTTTTAATTGGCTACGATTGGTAGGTATGGAAATGGGACACCTCAACAGCTAATTTGGCAAGACAGCGAGGTGAGAGAGCGCCACAGTTGTCAATGCGTTTGTGACGTTGAACATGACGCACAGGGGGAAGAAAACAGAAAGGACAACTCCTCTACAGGCAATAGGAAAGGAGCCAATTTCCTTTTTTAGCAGGCTTACTCACGTAAAAAATCCCACATTTGCCGGCTAATTTTGATGTGAAAGACGCATAATATACAAATACCTGCTCAGAGGCTTAAAATACACATATGACTCCATTCTTGCAATCTGGAATACGAACATCAGCCAGTGGTACTTTTCATGTATTAGCACCCTCTTTCTCTGCATCACTGCAGCCCCTTTCTCTTGTTCTCTCCCCCTCCCTTCTTCCCAGTGGTCATCATTTGCCTTGGATTTAAGGACACACACATCCTCTGAAGGCAGTAAGTTAATTAGACACTGGGCCCTATCTGTCCCACTCATTCCCTGTCTCTCACTGGCTATCTGAAGGCTCAGAAGAGAATTGCTGCTTCTGTGTAACCACACACACACACACACACACACACACACACACACACACACACACACACACACACACACACACACACACACACACACACACACACACACAGGCACCTCTGTGCAGTATCATGGGCAGTCGCTTGGCGAGTGTATGTGGGTGTCTAATTGCGTGAGTGCTGCAGTGTGTATGTGCTTCCTAAGGCCTGTGGGTATTAAATGATTGTTTTTCTAACCAATAGACTTGTTCTCGCGTAAGTTTGCTATGCATCAACGACTGCTTTCCCCTTAATATGATGACGGCCTCATCACAACCTTGTCAAATGTAGGAGACGTGACTCCACTGTGACTCCTGTGTCAATGTCACAAGTCTTTACGCTGCAGACATGTGAAGTGTTCCCTGAAGGCCCCACGAGCTAACCTTGAACAAAGAACTAAGAAGATAAGGATAAGGTTCCTCAGGGTGTATTGTGACAACTCTGGCCATTGTTCACAGTGAGGACAGAGTGACAATCTATTGCAGAGCAATATGTGTAAGGTAAAAAAAAAAAAGCCATTTCTTTAAAAAACAAACATGGAAGAATGTCCCAACAGTGCTGAAGTAGTTTAAATAAATAATAATGTTACTAAACCTTTACATTTTGTGAATGAAAAATATATTTTCTTCAGTGCAGCAGCTCAGTTTCCTGTGCTGCATGTGTCATAAATAGCCAGCAGCACCTTGAAGAACAGTGAGGACTTACAGTATCTAATTTGCAGTTACTCATTCAATTTGATGTGAAAAACGTTTTGACTCAAATGGCAAAAAGTATTGCTTTTGGCTAGAATTGATTAACAGAAATGTTCAATATAATCTGATGACTAAAACAGACTATAGAGTTAACAGTTTGTTAGTAAATATTGTCTATTAAAACTAATAAATACATTCTGAAACAGGCTTGACACAAATATAAAATAATAAGAAAGTAATAATTTAGCAGAACATATTACAGAAACAACGGATTGCTGCTGAATTAGATTTACTGTCTTTTTGGCCACATGTGAAACAGTCCATGCAGGGATGCAAGACTGGAAGTAACAAATCATAATTATCTTGCTACTGTAATTCTGTTTTATACAGCTTTATTTGATTATTTATGTGTTTAGGCGCTTGCAATTAAACCTTACTATCATCCAGTGGTGTCACACTAAATTACATGTGTTTTACTCTTGGTTCTAATTCACCAATTTAGTGATGAATGAAGAAAATAAAGAACATTTTGTGTTTAAAGATGTGTGGTTAAATTAAAGGAAACTACCACTATCATACCAACACATGTTTGAAGCCTTAATTATGCACTTACACTTTGTGTATGTCACATTGCATCTGTCACACTGAATAAGAAGGATCATATTGCATACTGATATATTATGTTAAAAGAAACTTCTCATGATTAAAGGAAAAACAATACACCTACATTTGTATTCACATTCTGTAGATCATGCAGACAGGTACCGACGTTACGTTACTGAGGAAAGCAGCCAAGGAGGTTATGTTTTTGACTATCTTTGTTTCTTTGTTATCTAGCTGGATTACTCAAACACTGGGATAGATAAACAGAGCTTTTATCACTGTCTTCAACAGTGTGAGCTAGGGCTCTACATTTTCACTGATTTATCAGGGAATGTTTCATTGATCATGATGGGAAGAAAAATATCATGTTTAGGGGACTGGTATTAATGAATTTGTGCATTTTGGTGGAAATCCAGATAAACACCCTGATCTTGTGAATTTCAATATGGTTTAATAAGGGGACTGTTAGGTCTTGAAGGAGCCATGCACTATGAAATCTAGTTTTCTTATGTAGATGTCATTGTTACCAGAGAAACTCTTCAAGGCATCCATACACAATGCCTGCACTACATACTATCGCTCTGACTGACATAAATAAATTCTGTCTTCACGAGAGAAACAGAACCAATTAAACTGAGTGTAACTTTCATACCATCATCATCGCATAATGCAACTTAAAAACCCTTGAAAAGCCAACAAGTGTTAATTTCCCTGACAACAAAGACCAGGTAGACAGATTTGTTCTTGGCCTCCTACTCCGAGCATTGAGCATCTGCAGTACCACATTATGTGCTAAAATATGCTTTACACTCCTAGAATAGACCAAGTGGGGATTTGCACAAAGCTTTGTTTCTTGTTCTTTGTAGGAGGAAAAAGAAATAAGAAAGGGCCCACAAGGACTGGAGCAAATCATCTAGATGTATTCAAACCACTGCTAATGTGGATGCTTGTAAACCTTTTTGTGTTAAAAAATGAAACACTGGATGGTAATGAGTCAAAGGTTCACTAGATGAGCAACAAGGATAAGTATTTGAATGTTAAAATACAAATACTAATTATCCCTAGAGTTGCCTTGGTATTTGTGGCTGGAGAAACAGAAAGGCAGCCCTTGCTAGAATTAGAGAAACATTATCACACTCCACATTACGGGTAAAGTTTTTTTTTGTTTTTTTCTGGAGCTCTGTCTTGGCTTTATTCCGTCTGATAGGTCCATACATGGGGGTCAGGGTCCAAACTTGTGTTAGAAGGTAAAGTGACACCCTGAATCCACTCAATCTCTCAGAAAGACAGTGGTGGAGTACTCTCCCTACAACTCTTTGCTTGGCTGTAATAGGATCTGTAGTTTGCTGGTGCCAGAGAAGGAAGGCACAAAACAAATGTGAGGGGAAAGGGGCATGGAGAGGAGAGATCAGATAGTCCATTTCAAGTGTTTGCTGTTTTCTTCAGTTTTTTTTTGGCGTGGTTTATTTTGGGCTCTATCCAACTCCTAGCTGCTAGCTGAATAGGGCAATAAAAAACAATTCTGGTTGATGAGCTGAATGATTCCTCATTATTTAACCTAGTTTGAATATAACCTTGAGAAGAGGAAACAGAGTAGCAGTTAACTGTTTTACAAATATTTGTAGCTGAGGAAAATCATGCGAATGGATGGATGGAAGTACTGTATCAAGAATCACACAAACAGTCATAATCCAAACAAAGCAGGGAAGAGGGGGAAGGAAGTAGAGAAGGGGCAAGTGAGGAATCTTCCATTCTTTCTTCTCTCTCTCTCTCCATCCAAAACCAAACTTTTACCATCGATGTTAAAACGATATTTCCATCACTGTTTGGTCCCAGCCCCCTCTCATCTCAAGCGCCCTCCCTCCAGTCGCTGTCGGTATCTCCCGCCATTCATATTTGATTTAATATTTTAATGCTGATCTAGCTCAATGCCTTACTCCCCTCTCTCTCTCTCTGTCTCTCACTCTCACTCTCACAGCACAAAATGATCCAAAGGAGCTCTGACACCAATAATTAAAGAATTATTGAAATTAGCATTGACTGGTCCTCTTGTTGCTGCCGAGTGCCAGCAAAGATTCTCTGCTTTGATCGCATAAGCTTTCCCTAGATTCTATTAAACTCTCCTCTTGCGATTGACTCAGTTGCACAGATAAACACACACACACATATACACACACACACACACACACACACACACACACACACACACACACACACAGATTAACAAAGCCTCAGCAGTTCTAAACACACACACACACACACACAAACTTCAAAATATAATATCATGCCACTTGGAAAATTAAAAATGGTGCCCTTTCGTAATTAAAAGATTAAAAGAAGGGAATATTATTTGCACTTATTAAACATAGTATGCTGCTAAGTTTCAATCATGAACCCTGTTGAAATGAAAACACTGGTGCAGCTTCTAGCAGCTAAAGCTTTTCATTTTGGATGAGGCAGCTTGTACTATAGGAATGATGTATATGGCTGTAAATGCTGATACAATATGCAGTAACCCATCAAAAGAAGGAGGCATGACATCGCCTACTCCCCGCCTCCGCACCCACCCAATCACTTTCTCTAGCATGTCAAATCTTCCATGCCAGCATCCCTCCATCCTTTCCCTCCCTCTATGCGTATCCACCAGGACAGACGTCTCTCATTTTCTGTCCTGCTTTCTACAGTGACCCGCCCTCCCTTTCCTCACCCCGTGCGCGAGATTGCATGTGTTTTTGAATCTCAACAAGCCGGTTCTCTTTGCAGCCCCGCAACCTTTCCTCCGCTGCCCTCACTTCCTCCTTTCCATCTTTTCTCCCCACTGTCAAAGCCCATTCTCTCCCTCCTTCACCAGCTGCGTGGAGCAGAGGCCCGCTGTGCCAAGTGCCATTTGATTAGCCCCTTTCTGGCAGCCACAGTAATTGTACGGACAGTGCCTCTCTTCCTTCTTTCCCCCCGTCCATTTCTCTCTTTCACTGAGCTGGGGATGCATCATCATCATTATCACCACCAAAATCATCATCCCTCTTACAATACATCTCTATCTGCCTTCTCTCATCATCTTTTTTGCTGCATTTCCCTTGCAATTCCCTACACCAGAAAAACACATACAAATCCGTCCATCTCTCTGGTAGTTTTATTTATTTATTTCCCTGTTCCCTTCCCATTTATTTGCTCCTTCTTTCGTCTTACATTACCATACCATACCAGCACCTGTCCACAAGCTTACATTTTCTCATCAGTCGAGCTCAAAAGCTGCAACGCCATACTTTTCCCAGATATGCAGCAGCAAATGAATTCAGCACCTGACCACATTTGGCCCTGCATACACAACCAAATGAGCTGTGAGAAGGGGGGATCTCAGGAGGACAGGGAGGAAGCAGAGCTTGGGAACGAAGAAGGGGGGAAGAGAAGCTGTTGGACAGACAAGTGGATGATAAGAAGGGAGGAGGGGAAAGCCATTGATGGGGAGGTGTAGATATAGTGAAATATTCTCAGGTACAAACACATCCCCACTGTGTTTCCCATGAAAGCTCCACAGTGTTGGCGAGTCTTTTGTTTCTCACAGGCCTCTGGCAAGATAAGCTGTGCCACACATTTCCTCATCAAGTACAGCCAACTCTGCTAGCACATACACACAAGTGAATATTTACAAATAAACAAGTGTTGGTGGTTTGAGAATCCCAGCATGCTGTTCATGATTAATCATACTTTTGGATTAAAGGATAGTAATGTATACAATCATGCTATAAACAACTTAATGATTCACAGTGCTTCCATATGCTGTTGTTTGCCCTGCATCTATACTGTTTTAGAGAAAAATAACATGTTTCACCAGCCAGACCAAAAGTAAAAAACAGCACATTCAGTTTTTAGTGCAGAAAACGCCAGACTCTCAGGAACAGATCCAGCTGTCAGTGTTCAAGAAAACTGCAGCCGCTTGACTGTGAGGTAGACGGAGCGATTCAGTTTATGCTGTGACACAAAGACGGAATTCCAGTAAACGGCAGCTGAAGTTAGGAGCATGCACTGAGTGGTATTTGGCAGTCTCTGAACTGAAATTTCATATGAGAGAAGACAGGAGGAGTGAAGAACCACTTGTAATTATGGGGACTGTGGGAGGAGGTTAAGGAAAGTGTGTGTGTGTGTGTATAATAAGACAGATGTAAAGACTTTTTTCACAGTAAAACGGGAGTTCCTGGCACACATAAAACCTTTGTGAAAAGGGAAAAATGTCTTTTCCAGTTTAAATCAAACTCTGCCAGTGATGATTTGCTACCTGAATGGTGCTGTGTGTGTGTGTGTGTGTGTGTGTGTGTGTGTGTGTGTGTGTGTGTGTGTGTGTTCCGATGGGATATGTTCAAAAGGAAAGTCATCATCCCTTGTTTCTCTTTATTGTGCATTCTTCTCCGCTGGTCAATAAAAGTGATCATCGCACCATAGTTAGTCTGTCAGCATGATAATGGCTGGCGTTTAATCATGGAGAACATTTACCTATGAATCAAACAGCACTAACTTTTATGTCCGGACAGTTTAATGATAAAAGATTCTCAAGATAAACTGTTATGGTTCATTTATGTGAATGAAGTTACAAACCATTAGGAGCATACGGTCTCTGCTCTCGTCTTCCACCATGTTTACATTTCCTGAAGTAATTTAAAAGCTTTATGATGCACAGTGTGTTCTAGATATTGGTATATGTCTGATTTATTCTCTTTCTCTTTTTATAAAGCCTCACACGTACAGTACGTGTCAATCATAACCACTCTATGAACATTTGACACAAGTGGTTGTGACATGGCTGACTAGCAGGGCAGCTTTAGGAACAATAGATGAGTGTGGGAGGCCTGGTGACTAAGGACCTCACAAACGGCCACAAACAATGTCAACTGTGCCTTTCAGGTTCAGAATCCAGACTTCTGACACACTCTTAAGCAAAAGCTTAACATCTCAGATCTTTGTGCTTGGTTAGTACAGTGATGTGACTACAGTGACAGTAGTATGTAATTGGTTTAAACACATCATATACATACATATCTATATATATATAGAATATCAATTATTATTATTTTTCTTTAATCTGTCAGAGTCAGCCCCTGTTGGGGCTGGAGAATATGACTTCAAATCAACATCACAATTATTTCAAACTTAACACTGATTACATTTATCGAACGATTATTAAATAGCATGTTCCCAATGGGGCACATCACTCACATATCGACATAAATGTTGGTTTTGATACATTTTCGGTTAATTACCCAGCCCTAGCCCCCGTTATGTCAGCCATGAAATGTATGGATGTTTGTGAGTGGCATCTCCTTTCTCTTTACTGGGGATCTGTGGCTGCAGTAAAATTGATATGCTTGCTCTGACCAGCTCAGACTGTAGACTAAGACATAGGATTCTGTATGAGGGATTGGTCGAGTGCACTTATCAGCAGGACCTCACTCCCTTGGCTCCATCGTCTGATTGATACTGCACCAACTCTGGCTCTAAATGAGCAAGATGACAGCGTTTGTATACATTTGACAGTTAGGTCAGGATGTACTGGGCTCTACACAAAATGTGGTGTTTCTCTCTGCAACACTTAACTACAAGTAAAATACACGTCTTTACCACAGATATTTGAAAAAAAAAACAGTAGTAAATGTAATTAGTTACTTCTTGACTGTTTGCACTGTGGTGTTTAGTGCAGCCAAATCGCCAGCACACCAACCTACCAATGAGTTGAGCAAATGAGTGTCTGGCAGCACTGCACACCACTGTCTGGCACATTCCCATGTGTCCACTCTTGCATGACCGCATTTCTGCCAACCATCAGGGACAAATGCTTTCAGATACCCAACACAAATCGCCACCTGCCATCAGCCCCATTATCCTGTGTGCAGGCCTCCCTCTGCATCTCCGGCCAGATGTTGAACAAAGACCATGATACTACCAGTGCAGCTACACAATTAATTTGTGCAGTGTTGACTAGTTATGTCAACATATGCAAAAAGACCTTCACAGCTGCAGGGTGGTACCTTATGCAGTGTTAGTCAAAATTTTATTTGAGATGCAGGGCAATCCAGAGCTTCGACTTTTTTTATCTCTCATGATGGGATGTGTTTACTGACATTTAAGCCAATAACTGCTACAATAGCTACCTCTGAAATTACAAACGCATAACACCAGTTGGTCAGGGCAGAAAGCATGCGGATCAGACCTGAAACTGAGAGGGAGAAAATAATAAATCCACTCCCTGTTTGCTTACACATGAGTTTTTCCGTGTGGGACGCCTTCAGCTCTGGGAAAACACCAAGTCAGGAGCTGGCAGCCATTTAAAAAAAGACACCCCGTCCATTTATCACAGCAGGCCTCACCTTCTTTTGTGTTCGCCAGTGACAACCAAAATAGAAATCAATGTGTCTGGGATAGCATAGGAGCCTGATGCATTAATGTGGAATCGATAGCTAATGTCACACTCATTTTTCCTCATTCACCAACCTACAGAAGCCAAGAGGAAGGCGGGAGCTGGTCTGCACCAGTGGGGAGTGACCGAGGGTCAGTGGACTGAATGAGAGAGGAGACTTCAGATGGCATGATGGAATTCCTCATGGAAAAAAAATCCCAGTCTCATGCACTCTGAATGCTTTCTCTGCCAGTCTTCCCATCTTCTAAGCACTAAATTTAAATTTTTATTTGTATTCATCCCAAGATGAAAGATCCAGTCAGAATCAGCAGAATTAACTTTTGAAATAATATATTTCAAGTAAACTCATACTATACTAATTCATATTGTACACCAAACCTGCCTGCATAAAGTGCATATATGTATATGTTTATTTCAATATATCGTACATGTTTCTAAATAAACATTATCATGCAATCATCCGGCACCACTGCACTTTACCCAAGAGCATTTCTCTAAAAATAATATTTCCATCTGTTGTGAAGGTGTAGGTGTGTTCCCTTGTCTACCTCATTCTGACTATCTGCTGCTGTAACAAGTGAATTTCGTCAAAGTGGGATCAGTACAGCTTATCTTATCTTAATTAAAGATCATATCCTCAGCTCTGAAATGCTTTAGCGAATATGAGCATTGATGGTGTCAAGTTGACCCAATAACCTCTCAAAGCTTGAGATTCAAAAATTGAGATTAAACAAAAAATAAGATCGACTAAAATAAAAAAAAAGACCCCATCAGAAAGCAATGAGAATATAGCAATTGCCATGCTGTCGCCCTGTTTAATACAAATCCAACCGTAACACTCGGAGGTCAAAGAGACTTGAAAATTATTTCTGCCACAACAGCAGAAAAGACTCTGCTTAAGATCACAGTCACATATCACACAGACAGTGACGTCTTGATGTGCAGTCGTAGGACATCTGAGATCATAAAGAGAATAGACAAAACCTTAGACAAAAATTAAGTTGGCAAAACATTTGAAGCATGACCCCGTGGCCAGAAAAATGCACGCACAGCACAGTTTCTCTTCCTCCAAGCAACTACAATCAAAGATGAGGCCTCCCATAAAAGCCAACTCTGTAATAATCCCCCAGTGCTTAAATATTTATGGGCCAGTGCCTACAATCTCCCACCTCTTCTTTATTATTTGTCAGCACAAATGATTTAGCCTTGGGAAGTTTACTACAGATACATGTATTCTGAAAATTATAGGGGCACTGCTCATCATTGGTTATTGCACTCTCTATATAGCCGCCACCAGTTTAAATAGGGTAAACAAAAATCTTCAGAGTCCATGGCATTGTAAATAGAGCAGTGTTTGGTGGCAGACAGACAGCTCTCCACTGTGATTGCCATGGAGAGAAAACGTATACTTTTGGATGGGATTTGTTGCTGAGCTTTGAATGCAGGCAAACTGTTAAGCCTGTGTGCACTGCAAAGCTGGTGTCAACTATCGCTTGCTGATAAAAGCACAGTCTGGAAGACTAATGCAGGTCAAAGGATTGTTGTTGTTTTTTAAAACCAGCTTGCTTTTATTCTGACCCTTTTTTGAGTGACAAGTAAATGCCACTCATACCCCAAAAAAAAAAAAAAAAAAAAAATATATATATATATATATATATAAATATAACATATTGAAAATCAATACTGCAGCCAATAGGGATTTTCTACACTGAGGTATAGTTCATCAATAGAGTTCTGTTTAGAGAGAGAATGTCACACACCTGCTGTTTGTGCTGTGATCCCAGCTTCTCTGTTCTTTGTTTTCATAGCAGGTCTGGGTGTGTGTTAATGTTTGTGTGTGTGTGAGTCCCTCTCTGTTGAAATGTTTGCCCTCCCCACGTTTATAAAGCGAGATGTCTCCAGCAGGGATGTAAACATGATATGGGTGGACACAATAATGTTGGGCTCCTTTCCCATGCTGTGACATCCTTCAGAGACACAAACACTGTAAACACACCCATCGCCTGCCCACCATGGTGCAGTTAAACCACAAGCTCTGCAGCCACAATGTATTTTTACCCAGTCTGTACCAACTTTAAATTCTTTTGAATCTCAGACTTTGCTGTAAATCTTATGTTAATCGCAACATTTGGTACAGAGTGAGAAAGTAGTTTAGGGAGACATCCCCCCAAAAATGACACCACGACTTCAAGGAACGGACAGAAGTGTGTCTGCGAGTGCGTCAGAATGTGCACATATGCAATGTGTGCTGCTCGACAAGGTTTGAGCATGCGCAAAAAAAAAAAATGTGTCTCTTGAAGTGGCCCGCAGATTAAATTACTTTTTCGGCATGGACGGTAGGGAGGGGGAAATTGAGAAAATGATTAAAAAATAAATGGAAAAATGATTTCCCATTCTGGGCCCTGTCACAATGGAGGGAGAAGGCAATGGGGCGATTGCATGCTTATTTGTCTAGTTGGGGCCAAAGCATGCCCGTTGTAGCTGCTCATTTAAGACATTACCAATTTATCCTTCTCTATCTCTCCAGCCCACTGCTGACCGGGGACTCCTGGCCAGATTACCTAAATGAAATAATCCTAATCTCCATTCGCAGTTAATTATGTCCACAGGAAAACAATCCTTGCTCGACCGGCGCCTTTTCAGCTCGCTGAATTGGTTCTCATGTGATATACAGCGAGTGACCTTGAAGCTCACAAGCCGCATGCAGTTTTAAACACGAGTGTGAGTGTTTGGTAGGTCGTTTGCTGGGTTTAACATTTCACAGGTGAACTGAAAACAGGAAAAAATGCAAATCCTTCTCCACCATCACAGTGACTAGAATGAGATTGCAATATCACAGCTCGAGTGGCCTTCGTTTCAGTCATTTGTGAACTTGTGAAACTTTCATTACCTTCAAATCCTACACCTTTAACCCTGAATCCGATCAGAGCAGAGATCAGTCACATGCAGAATGCCTCCGCTGCCCTCTCCTTGTAGCGGGCCACGCACTCACTGCCTCAACCTCTGTACCTTCATCCCTCGTTTATTCTAATCTGCACCGGGGCCTTGGATGTGCCAGGGGTGGGGTTGAATGGATGGAATGGCTCCGCCACTATCCATCAGGACCAAGTTGCCTATAAATTGCCACATCCACATCCACACTTCACCAATCGCCACATAATTACATTTCAAAGATGTAGCGCGCGCTGACCTCAGAGAGGAGCTTGCTGTCGTAAATAAAGAGTACAGTAAATCTCTTTGCTCTGCTCTCCCTGAGCTTCCTGACGTCGCGGGTGCACATACATACACTTTGTATAAATACACTTACACATTCATGCTTCTTACTGTATTTGGAAAGTTATGTTTCTACAGAGAGTATGTAATCACATGACCATATGTTTTCATATGTCGATGTACATGTGTATAGAATATAAATCTGCATACATCTTTACGACCTCCTTCAAATCCTTGCATTTTCTCTCTCCAGTGCCCCCTCCCTTTTTTTTCTGGTCTATTAGAGACAAGGCCTTTGTGATAGTTTAGAATGATGGATAGCGTGATTGTCTTCCTGTTAATTCACCAGTAGAATGATGAAGGACCATGGTGGCTTCTCGGGTTCAAAGATCCAGTGTAATGTCACCGAAACAATATAATCACATGTATAGTTGCAACCTGAATGTGATGCATTGGTTTGATGACATTGGCTTTTTGACTTAAATCAAAAAGAGGATGTGATTTTAATAAGAAGAGTCATTGGTGAAGGGAGAAACCTGTAACCTTCAATAGGACCTTACTGGCACTGTAATTCCAAATGTGTATGTAAATGTATATGAAACATAGAGCTGTTCTGATGAAGCCTTTTGAGCCATTTTAAATCAGAACTGCAGAGCTGCTGACTCTGAAGCTGTTTACAGACATGATCTGAAGAAAATGTCCGGAAAATTGGGAACGGGCATTCTCCAAACTTTGCCTTTCACATATGAAGGTCACAGCAGGGGATTGTCCAAGTTTGACACATTCACAACAACAGGAACATTCCCCAATCATTCAGATGAGGAGTGTCGTCTGGGTAAATAAATTCTACTGCGGTAATCACACATTTTTGTCTATTTTTCATTGATATCGGCTTTCTTTTTGTTTTTTTCAGTTTCAGGTCCGTCATATATTGGTAATGTCTTCAACACATCGACTGGTTCGCTGTATTCTCACATGAGCTCACTCAGACCATCTCTGGACATTTTAATAGGGTGCTGCAAGGAAGAAGTACATAGGATAACGGCAGTAATGAACCCGAGAATTTATGTTCCCACAACCCCTCCACATAATTTGAAGAGAATGTCTGGATTTCAGTGCATGTCTCAAAACTGCAAAAAACATCAGAACAGGCTGGCAAAGACAGACCAGGCCCTCAGACGTTTTGTTTCTGGAAAACTGACGAGATTGATGCTTTCAAAAAGTTTTCAAACAAGGCCCACTGGAAAGCCTTCCACCATAACCAGCAGCTGAGTGTGGAGGCTGAGGCAGAGCAAGGGCAGGCAGCATAAGGAAGCACTGTTTATTTCCTGCTGCTCCTACCCTATCTGTTTGCCATCCATCAGTACTTGACAATCCTGACAGCTTAGAGAGAGATAGCACCTCAATACCACTGGGATAGGATGGGCAAGATACAAGCACAGACCTGGTGTGTGTGCGTGTGTGCGCAAGGGGAAGGAAGGGTCATGCCTTGCCACTTACCACTTCCACATCCTCATCGTACACTTGCGATATGTTGACAGACGAAGAAAGAGACAAAAACAAAAGGGCAGAAAGGGGGCAAGGAGCACCGAGGGAATATAGGTGTGTGTCTGTATCTGTGTGTATTTGTGCCCGTGTACTTTATTTCTAAGCTGAGGCAATATTCAACCCTTTTCAGACACAAAACCAACATATAAAATGGTAATGTGGCGGCGTAGTGGGGAATCTAAATTAGTATCAGTATACAATCAAACACAAAAAGGGCTTTGAGTCATTATAGACAAATATGTGTAGTGTGTCCTCATGAGATAAAAGATGTGACTTGAATATCTCCTGCAGCAGGACCAATAATTCTAATAATTAGGGATTAGATCCATGTCAAGAACATATAGTTCATGGGTAAGCAGTAGAAAATGTATGAAAGCTGATAAAACATCATATTTGAGGGTTAGGATATCAGTTATTTTGGATTTAAAGTTCCATTGAATTGAAAATGTGAAATTATTATTGTAGGTAAGATTGAATATGTCTATATCTTTCACTCTTTCTATCCCTCTCCTTTACACACACACACACACACACACACACACACTCATGTGGGGATACTTGTGTGGTGCATTTTATGGTTGATGTTTAAACGTTCACATCTTTTTTTCATCAGGGATTTAACTTGTAAATGGGACACCTACTCTGATCTGCATGGAGGAATATCCAAAGTATCCCACGCTGCTGGTTTCAGTTTCTTTTTCAGCAGATGTAGATTATCAGTCTCGCTTCTCTCTGCCATTTTCTTTGCGTGTCTGGCACATTGGTGCCAATCGCAGAGTGTGACAGGCAGTCAAGGAGAAAACGAGGTGCACATGCATTGTTCAGGTTAGATTTTCCATTAAGTTGGATTTTTTTTCTCCCAACACTGGTGATATAACAATCAATTTTCATATCATATACCATGAAATCTAGGATACAGCTGAAACAATATTCACTATGACTGACACAACAGCATTTGCAGCCGCAACCAGCATCCCCCTCATTTTGTGACTCTACATGCACACACATTCACTAACGTGCACTAATGTACGCTAACATGCACTAACAACACAGGCAGCAAAAAAAGGTCAGCTCACACATAGGGGGGTGTGTGACTTCATTCTTGCTCAGGAAGCAATTAAGCTGCTGTATCTTAATACAGAAAATTAGAGTGCTTTATTGACATTTGACTGTGAATGTTTGTGACAGATGCAAGGAAGTTTTCTATGGGTGTTCCTGATACATCGTGGGCACAAGTACATGAACTCACCATGGCCTTTAGCTGCCAAAATTTAATTAGTACCTTGGTGTTCCTGAGATATTGTGTTCACTTGACGAACAGATAACCTGAAAACATATTGCCTCCGGCTATTGTCTGTCGCAGACACAGCGATACTCTAAACTGCAGTAACACAAAAACTTGATGATAGTGACTTAAACTCATTTTCCTGCCACTTAAGTAGCATGGCTACAGCGCATATGAACACTTTAAACATTTTTTAAACATGCAGGAGTGTGTCAGTGTGTGAACACTAGGGATTTTTTGTGATGCACAAAACAGTTGTGTGTACATAAAGTGATAACAAAATGGGGGAGTTGAACACACCACAAATACATAATATCTAAAATGTATACAAGTTTAATCGCTTATAATCTATTTAATTATCAGCAACATGTGCATATGGGTCTTTAACAAATTCAGCATGGTGTATTAAGCACAGCGAGCACAAAAGAATATCAAACAGATGTGGAGTCTTAGCTGAACCGCACAGGTAAAATCCTGAGTGATCCCAAGGGACATTTCAGACCGGTAGGCCCTCTGAGAGTGATTTCAAAGCATAGTCAAGTACAAGGAAAGGCACACACACTTGTGCACATACACACACACACACACACACACACACACACACACACACACACACACACACACACACACACACACACACACACACATCAATGTTGCATGCACTGAAGAAGAGACGTGGCAGCCCATATGGACTAAATGGATTTAGCGACTGGATTGGGCTGGCATGCTGGGCAGGTAAGTACACGCTCTGAACTGAGCAGATGCTTCACAGACGGGGGTGGTTGTGTGTGTTTTGGGGGAATAGACAAGCAATGTGTACGTTTATTGGGAGGTTATCAACAACACAGCATCAACTACATGTGCTCGTGCCAACTTGTTAAACGATGTTTGTGTGCTGCTCATGCAAGCCTTTATGTGCTCGTCAGTGTATTCACAATGGTTATCTACCTGTATTAAACGCATAGCTTAAAATACCTCATAGAAAAAACACAAACAAACAGAAAACACACACTCCTGCACCCTTGAGATGCAGTTGCCAAATCAATCAGCTCAATAAACACATATACACCCAAACTCCCTGACAGGACATCCGGAAAGCCCAATCACAGCTAATAAAGGGGGCTAATGAACTCTGCTCATTATGTAGATGCTAATCATGGAACACAATCTTGTAATTTGACACACTTGATTTGTGAGGGAGGATCCCCTCACCTCCCTCCCCCTCCCTCCCCAATGCCGCGATCATCGACATCCACCCAAAACCCACCACCCCCACTCTCAAACTATGTTTTGCCGTTAACAATCTCAGCATGTCACATGAAGCGTGTGGAGCTGCAATGTGCATAATGAGGTGCTGAGGCGACTGTATCGCACACAGAGATGACGCAAGAGAGGAAGGGAGGGAGAGAGAGAGGGAAAGAGAGAGATATAGAAAGTTGGAGCCGTCATTGTGCAGAGTCAAGATAACTGATAGTTGATGATTCTGTATATGTGTGGCCCTGTGTGTATATATACACATCAGATGTACATTATACTGTCCACAAAGTACAGTTGTACTCACACATACACCTCCTATCTTCAAGATGGAGGCATACATGACAACTGCCTAACACAACAAGTGCAGGCAGTATATATTGGTCTGTTTTGTAACTAAGGCAAAGTCTAAAGATTAAAAAGATAGAAATGAAAGGAGTCCAGTTAGTAATGAATGTTTTGTACAAACAAGAGAACATACAAGACCTGTGCTGGCGGACATCAATCAATTATAGTTGGGATGTCACTGTCAATCAAACTTCACTAAGAAACCCGTGTCCAATCTGCAGTTAATTTGTCATCTCCAGCTCTGACTACCTTAACTCTGACTGTCAGAACTGTATGTGTACATGTGCACCACATGCATCTGAGAATCCTCTCTGTCATACGTCAACCGTGAAAAGACATCTCCTCCAGCTTTACATACATTGACTAAGTTTACAGATCTGTTGTCTTGTGGGTGGGTGGGTGGGTGTGTATGTGTGTGTGTGTGCAATTTCTTTTCCCTCAGGTTCTGGGATCTTAAATAAGCTACACAATTCTTTTATATAATCATCTGCTCCTAATGATGAATCTGATCCGGGACAAACATGATCACTAGAGGTTTCCACAGTAGAATTTAGTCGGGAGGAGGCGGAGTGAGATTTGACAGAGCCGTCTCTGTTTTCTATTTTCTCTTTATTCTCTTATTATTTTCAACCAACAATGATTCATGGGAGGAAAAAAAAAAAAAAAAAAAAAATCATCATCGTGGGCAGAAGGGCTCCATTTGATTGGCCAAACATATTGAGATGCAGAGCATGAATGCGTTGCGCATGGAACACCATTTGTAGCAGATTTAGCCATATTTTGCGATACGTATATCACGCACGATGACGATAGATTTTAAATATATCGTGCAGCCCTGGTGGCAATGTTTACAAGCTATCAGAGATGATAAAAATTGCTGATAATAGACATGATAGGGATTATAATATTAACACTGATTTCATTTTTAGAGATAAAACATGAGTTCATTGTTGTTCATTGTTGTTCATTGTTGTTGAATCCTTGACCTTGACGTTTTGTTCTGTGTTCTCTTCTTTGAAAGCACCGAATATACATGAGAATAGATCCGTGGGTGATGGAGGAATGCTGTTCAACACTTTGGTAAGAATCTCTATTTTATGACAAAACATAAAGCGTTCGGCTTTTGTATCTAATCTAACCTCATAATCTGCTATTACAGGACCAAATCCAATTTTCATGTCAACAGAGGCGGCATCATCCCACACTTTTTAATACACTGTCACAACAGACCAGATGTACAGACGCCACTCTTTCCCTGCAAATTTCATCCGCAAAGACCGGGTTTTAAATTCCCCAGAATAGCATAGGTTCAACTTTAGTTGATTTACTGCACCTTTTTGTTAAATACTAGTTAAAAGTAGCAACAACTTATTAGTTTAATTTAATTAATGCATTCATTAATGTCTGTTTGGCCATAAACTTATTTAAGGTTTTGTCCAATTATAAGCCAAATGAGCCCAACATCAATGTCCTCAAATTGCTTGTTTTGTTGGGCCAACAATCCAAAACTCCAAGATTTTCACTTCACTATACAAGCCGAAAAGATCCTCACAATGATCGACAGGCAATGAGACAGGTAAGACCCTGAGGATGGACCGACGTGGGAAAACAGAGAGGAACAATTCAAAGTGCTGCTCTCTGAGTCAGAGGCTGAGGACTGCAACTGTATTTGTTTCAACACACAACGCCATTATGTATGTGTTAATGAGAGTGTGAACAGGATTGTCATGGAGTCAAAATCAAACACACTCTTTTATCTACAGTGTGGTGGAAATCTGTGTCATTGCTCCCACTGTGGAATGATGTTATTAGGGAGGCATTCAGCACGGAGACAACAGACACGGGGTACACACTTTAATTGCCTTCATTAATGTGCCATTGTTTTCTTTCTGATGAACTGCATTATGTTGACATGTGGGTGAACCTTTTTTTAATCATTAATTCAATGCAAATAAGTCAAAAGGTGGATACTTAATTGGATATGACAAAACATGTTTGAAAAAAATTCAAGGGAAACATTTTCCTGAATTCACTCAGTAAAAATGAATGACCCTGAATGTACTATTATATTCTATTTCTGTGTCCTCTTTTTGATATACCTGGATGTAAAGTTTGAAACCTCTTTATATCATGGCCTTAGTATGTTTCTTTATTACAAGGAAAATATATTCAATTGGCCACAACAGACTAACACACAATATTCTACTCTGTGTATAAAGAGCAACTATTTATATCTCACTGCATGCATTATTCTGTGCCTTGAAAGCAAAACATATGGTTATGGGCTCCATAATCAGGTTGCCATAAATCAAGAAAGGAAGATAAGAGCACTAATGCAAAGTAGAGCAGGCACTGTCAATGAGGGTCATGGTATTTCTCATCATATTTATCAGTGCACCGGATACTGAATGCTCTCAAGAAGTCGATAGACACCACTTTGAGGAGACCTTTGCACAGTGTAAGACCATGAGGTATCTACTCTGTAGGAAGACCATCCGACTCTAAAAGTGCCCTGCATGTTAAACTTTGAGAGGACACATTACCGTGCGAGCACATGAAGTATGTCTGGATGAAAGCATCACCTAGAAATAGAAAAGGGTGCATTTGCTCCTAGTTTGGTTCCTGAAGAATTCCTTTGCAAACTTGAGCTGCATAAATAACAGCATTGCAAATGTAAAAATGTCTCTTTAAAGACAGTCTAAATATTCTCTGCTTCAATCTGAGCATAACAAGACGAAAATGAAAGCTGAAGCTGCAGGGTGGCCCGCTGTTCCGCAACAGCATCTTCATGGGATTTGATGGTAATGCCAGAGAAATCATTTCGATAAATATAGGAACATGTCATACATTCCCCACTACGCCGCCACAACCTTGTAAATCTCAATACATTAATCAAGGGATTAGTACTGCCCACAGTAAAAGTGTTACAATAATAATTGTGGGAAATCAGACAGAATAAAACGATGTGTAGCAACTGCACAATGGCACAGTCTGAATGTAAATATATAATGAAATGTAGGTGAGACCGTATAACAAATGCGTTAAGTGTGAATTTTAACATCTGTTTTGAAATAAAAGTACTGTTTAAAAAATGTCTCTGTTGTAATGTCATGTCACATATTCAGAAGTCAGGTGTCGAAGTCACTACACAGCTACAAACACTGCTGCGTGTCAGTCAGGGATTTAACCGTTTTTTCCAGAGCAGCCTACAACACACTGGCACTTGGAAAGAGGCAGGCTTGGCAGCAAGCCCAGCGAGCAGCAAATCTCTGGAGTGACGATGCCAGGCAGTGGCACGGACACCCCATCACCATGGAGACAGGGTCCTAACTGGGAGGCAGGCAATATGAAAAATGAATAGTGGTTGAAGAGAGAAAAAAAAGAGACATAAAGAAAGCAATGGATACCTGGAAAGAGACAGTAAAGGGGGGCGCTGCCCTGACACATCAACTCTATTAAGTTCAAAGAATGAAATTTGAAAACAGCATATAAAAGCTGAAGAAAGGCTTTTATTTGCGTGTCTTGTTTTTGTATTGTGGAGACTTGGCCTGACCTTGACTGTCATGAACATCAGCCTACAGCTATCTCTATGACATATAACACGTGCATGAAGCTTCTGAGTTCACATCCTCTATCACGACCAGAAAGCAGAGGCTGGAAACCTCCAAAACCAAAATATTTGTACAGTTTCAGTCAGATTCTGTTCTTTATTGGATAAAATCAAATGCTCTGCTCAGACTACATGTTCAACCACATGTGTTACTCCCTTCCAAACCTGATGAGGATGTGACGTATTCAGTACAGAGGATTCTTCTAACCATGACAAGACTGTGTCATGTGTGACATGTGTGCTGCTGTAAAAAAGGTGGTGGAAACGACGTGATTTATCATGACTGACAGCCTCTTCCCCCTCCCTGCCTATTGTACGACTCCTAATGGCACAGTGCACCACAAAGGCAGAGCGGCAAAGCAATATATTGCAGCAAGCTGCTTCAGCACCATGGACAGCGACAAGGCTAAAAGGGTTTGAACTGAAAAATAAAATAAATCCAGCAATAAATAGATATTCAAATTTGTATAACTGTTCAAATTTGCAGTACATTTAATTGCAAGTTTTCTTAAATCTTCAACACGCTTTGATTGTTTGAATGTTTCTTTTTTGGATTTGAACAGACAAGAAGCTGCAATTAACATTTCACCTCATTTAGGTTTTTTTTAAACAGCAACTGTAATTTTGGCTGAGAATTTAATTAAAACATTAATAACATGCTCAGTGTGAATTTGTCCTTCGTTAATCTGCCTCTGCAGCGCAAAACAGTTCTGCATGACTTGTTTTCTAAAATGAAACAACCACACACAAAAAAAAAAAAAAAATCTATTTTTTATCACAACCAAGACGCACTGGCGCACAATATTTTGCATTTATAAAATATCAAAAATTTAACAGGATTTTTAAGAATCATTAAAAACAAGTTGCTCTCTATGGAGATAAATAGGGCTCATAGGCTCTTTTAAAATAGTTTGATTCGTTTAGAAATATATGGATTAACAAATAAGGGGAAACAGAATAAAAGCAGGTATCAAAACCTGAGTCCATGTAGTTCTGACACACTATATACATGGTTAAAGTCAAACCACGTATAGTTCACAGACAGTGAAATGCATACAGCGATGTGCCCAAGATGCAACAGATCAGTGATGCAACCATCACATGCTGCTCGTGCACCCAGTGTAGCTGATGTCACAAAGTTTCTGTTCAGTAAGAATGATCTGCCAGATGCCATAGCACACTTCAATGTAAAATATTCAGAATTATATATGCTGGATAATTGTCTATTCATTTTGATGAAAAAAATATGGCATGTAACTGCAGTCAAGTAATCAACATATGGAAAGAAGGATTCACAGACAATAAAGGATGTTTTTTTACACAGTGCACATATACTTTTTATAACACACTCATAGTGAGCCAAGTGCCAGCTGTGCTGCGGAAAACTACTCCCTAGAGCAGGATGCTGTACAAATGAAGGTCAGCTACATTGTAAACCAAAACCCAAAACAACAACAAAACTGAGAATCATCAATGAGGTTTCCATCACCTCTGGACCATAAAAACAGAGCAGGCAGCAAAGCCTGGTGGCAGACTGACGTTCAGACAGGGAGGAAAATATAAAATCCATCCAGGAACATGCTGAGACTTGAAGTATGTGAGGAAACCAAAGATGACAAGTTTAAAGACGGGCTTTATTATAAGGACAGTGATTACCCACTGTTTTTAAAACCAAAGCCCTTGAATACAAACCAATGTTTTTGAGATTAGACAACAAACCCCAAACAGGGGAGGAAAAAACTGGTTTCTGTATTGAGTTCTAACTGAGAAACATCCCTGTCACATTCACTGTAACACTCACCACTAAATGAAGTATTGATTTTTCATTTTCGTAATCACTAACACCACCATAACCATAATGTAGATGATTTTAATCAATTATGCATACATGATTCAAAACGATCTGCACATTTCTAATTGCCTCCCCAGTGATCTCCATGGTAACAAAGGCTCCGAGCACCACAACTGAGTTTCCTCCCCGTTACTCGCTACAATCAGTCTTTCTACCTCCCCTCGCTCTAATTTCCCTCATTAACTCGAAATCAGATATTGAAAAAAGGTAATGCCCTCATCCATTTTTGATAATGCTTATAAAGATGTCGTTCCTCCGTCTACAGACTAGGCTCACTCGCTCCTCTCCCTCCTCTCGCATTTGTCTTTACAAATAAAGCCCAAACCTGTGAAGTGTGTCAACAGCACTTAGGGCTGGGGTTTGATAACAGTTTGGAGCTGTAGTGGGTGAAGACAGAAAGGAAAAAAAAAAAAAAAAATGTCTAGAGATGTAGTTATACAAACATTTCTCTGAAGACTTTGAACTTTTCTTGAGAAAGAAATAATCATACTTTAAACACATTCTGGTGTCTATGTGGCAGGAGAATACGATGAAACGAGCAATTTAAAAAGCACTGCACAAAGGTCCTGTGTCTGTATTCATCTATTTTTATATGTGTTCACTTGTTATATAGATATACACACACACACACACACAATGAGGAATACAATGTATATATATATATATATATATATATATACACATGCATAAAGCCTTATATTAATTGTTTGGAGCTTTATAGTCTATTACAGTAAAACTTTGGTAACATAATTATACACACACATTGCCAGTTCCAGCTGATTTTAAATGTAAAATTGAATTAGGAATTCCGAAGCTGCTAGTGCAGCTGTACAAACAAGTCGACCAGTTTCAGAGCACTTTACACAGTAAGGTATCACAAAGCAGCAAAAACACAGCAAGACCAGTGGTCCTAACAGACCCAAGGCATGACTGGTAAAACAATAACAAGGCCGGACCACTCGAGTCCCAAGTTCTTATTCACATTGTTAGACATGACCACACAACTAAGACTGAGAGTGTGTGAGAAGTTCATAGTTTTAATTGCGTTGATCTATGTTCCAGAGACTTCATGGTGGTTTATAGTTACATTTGTTACAGGAAGAATCCAGACACATTCAGAGCTCCACGTGAAAACGAGGTAGAGCAGGAAGTCTGAACCCAAAATGAGTTTCATAATGATGCTCTGAGGATGCAGTTACCACAACAAAGTGTGAGACGAACAATGAGATGAAGCCTGTATTGTGTGTGTGTGTGTGTGTGTGTGTGTGTGTGTGTGTGTGTGTGTGTGTGTGCGTGTGCCTGTAGGCTCTTGCATTTGTTGAGTGTGATTTTTATTATTCTGCCCTTTTTTGTTCCTAAACTCACATTGACATTTACCCAAACAGAGCCATCCCCCATTAATCCCACCACCTACACCCCTACATCATGAAGGCATCTTAGCAGTACATGGCTGCTAACAAGCTCTCCCTTCGGCTCTGAGTGTTGATTAGGCCAGGGAGTCAATAAAAACCGCAGTCAGGGCCGTGGCGTGCCACACACACTCAGGTGTCTTTTATCAGCCTCCCCTCAGCCTTCAGCATCACCAGCAGTCAATAGCTGGAAGAGACCAATCCATAACTGCAGCAGCAGGGTGTCTGACGCGAGCCCACATGATTAAGAGTGAACAGTTGAGCGGCGTTAGCACCAACATCTGCCGAGCCGAGAGCGACACTTGTGTCCCCATATCGAAAACAGGCCGACCATAGAGAAAACAGATGAATGGGCTTCAGTTTGCACATGCACAAAAACACAGACTAACACATGTGAAAAGCACTTTTTCACATAACACAGTCATGCGGCTCATTTGACACACAGCTG
The DNA here is from genome assembly GCF_024713975.1 of Paralichthys olivaceus. Lineage (NCBI taxonomy): Eukaryota > Metazoa > Chordata > Actinopteri > Pleuronectiformes > Paralichthyidae > Paralichthys > Paralichthys olivaceus. Next base: position 5,078,415 of record NC_091114.1, read on the forward strand.
GGCGACTGTCAGGGCTGCGCAGATAAATGCTTGCCCTGCAGTAAATGAAGGCATAGGTGTTTATTTTCTCTGTGACAGTGAAACTTGCACTGAACCAAGAAATGGAGACATGTTAACACAAACGGGAAAATGCTGCATTGTGCGTGCACGCTAATTAATATACACAGGGGATGTGTGTTTTCCGTTTATGTGGTGTGATTTCCAGTAGATGGCTTCAAACCACCTCTTCCATGGGGAAACAGACACACATCAGCATTTATAACAGCAAACATGATGGACCATCAGTTCGGTTCAGCAATAGCTGCAATCATAGAAACATTTCTCAACGGACTTGATCACTGACCTTTGACAGAACAGAGTAGGTCACATGCTGATACCATCATTAGCTGTATCACAAACCAAGCCACCACACATTGATTCAACAGTTCTCTACGTTTTTCATGTTAATAGTAAAATGATCAAAGTCCCTTTAAATACAGAAAAGCAATCCTAACATAAAATACTTTGATTGATGAAGGCAGTGATGAAAAGTAGCACATCCCTGCAAAACATCTCTCCCCCCCTTAGGGTGTAATAGAGTTTCCTGCTGGTGCATGGTAGCCCCTGGTGGTGATCGCCGTGCCCTTTGTGAGTGTGAGCCCAGCATGTGGCCGCCACGTTGCTGTGTCTGTGCAATTGTGTAAAGCACTGCCGCCTGCCTCCGTGATGGATGCCCCTCTTTGTAGCACAGGTTAGAAGGCATCCTTGATGGGATAGGCCAACTGTTCATCACTCTCTAGCCTCTACCTCTTTCCCACTTCTCCTCCGTTGCTCCCCCTCCCAACCTCCATTCATTCTCCCCTTCCCATTTCGGCTGTACATGACGAATGGCCTACACAAGAAATGTGCTCTCTGATATCTAGCCATTTTTCCTTCGCCACAAGCTTTTCTTCACCCTTTCATCTGATTGCGTCTTTTTCTTGCTCAACCTCTTCTTTTTTTTTTTTTTTTGCCATCCTCCTCAGCCATCCATCTCTTGTGGAAGGCCGGTGGTTAATGAATCTGCAGTGTTTTTTCATTTAGTTTCAATCTATAGCCTGACAAGTAAGACCTGTCTTTGCTGAACTAAGCCAAATACCATCAAGCCAAAAGTAGTTTAAAGAAACACTTTCCCTGATCAGTTTGATTGAGCTTTAAATTGTTATTTACCTTCACATCTAAAGCCCGACTAAAACTTTACTGCATAATTTTGCATTTAGGTACATTTTTTTATTCATTAGAGACAGACAGCACTCATCTCTGATAATGGGAGAGAAACTTTGACGAGAATCTGTGTGAACACAGCCGTAGTATCCTGAGTACGTCTTGATTATCTAAGCAGACATCCTCTCTGACGTGTCGGTCGAACAACATTAATCTGTGTTTACCCAAAACTGCCAGAGAAGATACCCTGGGATTTATGCATGCTCTCAATTCCTCACTTCAGTGTAACAGCTTCTACTGCTACTCATCCACTTACCTAACCAGTGAGATGTTCAGTGAAATGCATTAGGGTTCAGCGTCACACCTAGCCATTACCAATGAAGCTTGTTGCAGTTTCACTTTCCACTCTGACGATGAGCAGGGGAGAGAGGAAAATATTTATATATATATATTCAGGATCTAAATTACCATTCGCTGAAGCCAAAGAAAACATCTTCTGGGATCGAGACAGGGCCGTCAGCAGGCTCGTTAATGGGGGGGACTTGATAAACAGAGTAATTCATCATCAATTTCCTTGGCAAGGAACTGCGGAGACATATTCTCCGCTCTTCTGGCATGAGGAGGGGGGTGCCCTGTCCTGGATGATTAATTTGAATAAACACAGCAACATCATCTTTAATGTTGATTGCTGATTAAGTTCAGATCCATTATGCTCCCCTCACCAACTGAGATGCCAACACCCCCTTACATTTTTCTTTATTCATCTATTTCTCTCTGTCACAATGTCATTAGCCTTCTGTCTCATTTTCTCTAACCACATCTCAAATCTCAAATGTGCAACCATCCAAGGGGATTGTCATGAGTGTTTGTTAGCATCAGGTGCTAAACGGTCTTGTAGCAAAGAAGTTAGGGAAAGACTGAGGCGAGATAATAAGCTGGGCACATTCTGCTGGCTGATAATGCCTGATCCAATAGCTAGTAGAATAACTGATTATATATTCTAGGAGCCCTAAAGTCCTAGTACACTGGCTGGCACACTCCTTTGTTTATTCTCAGCCAGCTAGATGAAGTGAAAAGAAAACATGTCAGGCAAGATTAATATGAGAAGCTAACAATATACGGTGAATCTTGATATGACGAAAAAGCTACATAGAGTTGCCCTGGATTAGTGCCCGTCTAGTGGACGCTGAATCCTATTTGTTACAACAAAGCAAAGCCCAGTAAGGAATTATGCTACATGGATAAGGCCTACTTACACGCATCCCAAAGGACACACACAAAGCACTTCCACCACTGTAACCACAGAAGACTCTTGTTGGATGTTTTTTTTTTTTTTGTACTGCCCAAAACCCAGATTAGAGTTTTTCAACGCATTGCCCTGAAGCTATTAAAACATTTGCCATTAACACCAATATCACCTCTCCCTGTGAGGAGCCTGGAGGAGGGGATGGTAAACCAGGTTGAGTAATACCGGCAGTCACGCTGTAAAAGCCAACTGGGTTGAAAGCGTCAACACTGAGAATATTGCCTTTTACAGCAGAGTGTATTGACAAACAGACAAATCAAAGAAGTAAACTGCAGACAGAAGGTGAGGACATGAGCATCGAGTACGGCAAATGGACCTCACACACACACACAAAGCTGCCATTGTCTATGTGACAAAGGAAACAAATTAAGTTGGCTGTTGAAAGAGCCTATTTGTCAGCAAGTGAACAAAATCAACCCCTATATCAGAGTCACAATTACCAAGTTGTTGTTAATCAACTGTCAACTGATCCATCATTAATAAAATATTCAGAGGAGGTGTTTTATGGCTCTTCCCAAGATATCTTTGGCATTCAGTTCTGTTTTATTTGACCTGATCTCTGTTTTATACAGTAAATCATCCCTTCTTTCTTTATACATCATCATACATCATAATGTCCCTCATGCTGCCTTTCCCAACCAAGATATTTCATGAGGCATTGAGAGTCCATCCTTCAGAGTAGCTACGAACTTGTTAATAGTGAGGTGAGTGCGAGGGGCTATTTAAATCAGCCGAGATATGCCGTCTGAGTCCCCTGTTTATCACACTGTCATGTGGTAGCTAGTGCTGATCACTAAGACCAAAACATGATCTCTTCCCGACACTAAAGCCTCGACAGGTTCTTAATCTCCTGGGTTAGCCCACCCCATGACAGCCGGGGTGTTTCTGTGCATACAAATTGCTACTCCACTCTGCCACATCCCGACAGGTAGGTAAGTGGCTCTGGCTCCTGCTGCAGACGAACACCTTTTATTGGGGTTTCAAGGCGAGACAATTGGCTCTGAGGCCACACAGTTCACAGCAATCTGGATACATATATTGATATTTATATATATATACTTCTCACATGTCAATGTAGGTATATGTACAACTGTGCACAGACACAGACCCACACACACTGCACACTGTATTAAGCACTGACGGACACACAAATTAAGCATGATTTTTAAGTGCCTGGGAGGCGAGGGTTATGAAACAGGCAGAGATGCCCCGAGGAGTTTAATTCTAGTGTTGCCATGACAATGGCAGAGTCAAGATGTGACCTTAGGCCTAATGAGCTGCATGGGCGGACATGGAGGGCAAGAAGAAGGGTTTCCAAAAAAAGGAACGGCAATAATGTATACATATGATGTTAAAAAAACACTAATGAACACATGAGCGCGTACCGGAGCATTCGAATGGAAGCAACAAACAACACTCAGCTTCACCATATGCACTGGTTAAAGGCAACAACAATCAACCATGCTTACTGTGGAACAACTGTAATTTCCATTCAGATGCATGTAATTCATCAAATGCTCAATCATGCATGCATATATATAAATTGCACCCTTAAAAAGTTAAATTGAACAACAGCAGTATCTTCAGGCTTTGGCCTTTATTGGGCAGGATGGATGTATTGTGATTACAGATACATGTTTGGCAGCATCTGTAAAACAGAATGCCGTTTGTGATTTAACACCAAGTCCTGCGGAGTCACACCACCTGTGGTATGCAGCAGTAATATCAAATCCCCCTCCTTACTTTTTCTCTGTAGTCAACAGTATAGGCTCTACAAAGACTAATGGTCTATGCTGACGAAATGTTATTTCCTTATGCACAGTTGGCTCACAAAACTCCGTGAGGATCTCAACTTTATAGACTCCAAAAATAAGGTGAGGGTAGAGCTGGGGTTTTAAGGAAAAAATACAATGCACCAGCATTTTTTTTCCTCTTCATTTGCTCAGTTGATAGCACTTATTTTCCCTCATCCTAACATGTTGGCATTTTGCAGCAGAAATCCCTAAACAATTAAATTGGTCTTGACAGAAGCTCCATTCAATTTTCAAATTGAAGCAATGAAGAACCACCAGGTTTCCAATAGTCACATACCAACACTGCACAGGGTAAGACCTGGCCTGTCTATACTAATAATGGTTGGTATGTATAACAATGCATAATATTTAGTTTCCATAAAGCTCAGCATAATAGATTGCAGTATCAGGGATCCTTGGTGAGAGAGTGAATGCAGACACACAGATCCTGCAGTGCCTCAAGCTGTAATGGATGATTGACTGTCCTAAAGTTTCCCTTCAGCAGATATGTCATTCAAAACCTGGAACTTATGACGGATGCAGTTTCAGATTCAAATCTGGAGATCACAAGGATGGATGGAGTTTTCTACAGGAAACGTCAGCAAATACACAGAGTTGTTTTTTTTACTTTTCTTGTTGAAAGAAAACTTGATTTTTATACAACATGGCCAAGAGAATCAATTCATGGATACTAACAATAGTCGTGAATTATATAGTTCTGCCATAAAATAAATTGAATAATAGACTGAGATATCGTGCAGGGTGGTCCCCTCTGGCTGTGTGCCTGTCATGGACATGGTGAACAAAGCACATATAAGCTGTTACATGTTGTCGCTCAGGGACATCATGGTGACTATCAAGAGAAGAAAATGAGATGTGAAATTGGTGTGTAGATATATATATCTATATATATATAGATATATATATATATTATATTATTTCAAATATCAATAATTTATAATTTATAAACTATTTCATGAAAAATAAAGTATTGAAGGGAAAAAAACTCCCCACCAGCAGTGAGTGAAACATTAATTACAGTCTGTTTTTATTTCTTAAGTATGACCAATGTTCTTCCCTTCTTCCTTTTCAGGGAAGACATGATAGATGCAATGGGACAAAAGTTTATGCATACAAATACATTATCAACCCAATCAACAGAGTTATATGTGAGTGCTGTCCAAAACTCTAAGGCTAAATTTAGCCATGGAGAGCGTCCTAATCAAATCAGAGAATAACAGTCTCTAAACATAGTCTCTCTCTCGCTTTCTTCTCGTGAACAATGTGAGGCTGGATGAGTGGATGAGCGTGGCCGTGGGCAATATGAAACTCACAAGATGTACGGAGTCTCCGCCACTGCATTCTCACTTCTCCTATCAAAATCCAATCCCCACGTCTGTGTTGTATGCCAAAACTATATTTCTGTATCCATTATCAAAGTAATGTGGACCCCATCATGCAGATAAACATTGACAGCCATGGTAAGTTCCTCTATATACGGTATCCTACAATAGCAAAGCAGTAAGCAATCTTTATACTGTGTCACTAGAGGCCTTTCATTGTACTTGTAAAGAGAGCAAAATCTAAAATTTCAAAAACCCTTTCTGCTCCAGGCTGGAGCACGCCGACTGCTTTTGTACACATCTTTTTACATGCATTTCTCCAGACAACTCCATTTGGCAGATCATTCATATACAGTAGGTATGCTGGAAGCTTCACTCCAGCAATTTGGCCATTAAATGTCTTAATCAAAGGCATAATATTTAGGGAGGGGAGTGAGTGAATTCCCACTGCCTAGTTTTTCTCCCTACTTCTGAATTCTGCTTTGCATTTTCATCCAAGCAATACGACTGATGTTGCCTTTTGATGGTTAACAGTGTTATTTTTACACTATATGTACAAATAACCAATCATTCCCAGTGCAACCACTGAAAAGCAACACAACTATTTCATCTCTGGTGATGTGGAAAACCCAAACACCTAATTTAATGACAATGAAGGTTCCTTTAAAATGCTCTGTGATTCAGACTTAAATTGGATGAGATCGCTTAGGTCAAACATTAATAAAAATATGCATAAACCATACGATGATTATATATTCATCAAGTCAGCGGAAAAACAATGGTTATATTAGATGCAGACAGGTTTGTTGACGATATAAGCTTTGATTAATACCAAAGTCAGAAGTGATATGATGTATCCATGACCCATCAGTGGCACTTTTGTTTCTAATAGGTTAATGCAATCAGAAGATCTCCTGCCCACCTCCAGCCTTTTGCTGCCCCAATCCCCCTTCCACCCAGCCAACAAGACAAAGCTGCTTCAGCCCCCCACACATACCATCCTTTCCTCCTCCATCACAATCCTGCCACCTCTATCCACTTCTCTGGCTCCATCCTTTCATTCGCCCACGCAAGCTTCCCACCTGCAATTTTATTATACACTTAACCTCGACCATAATACCCGTTTCATATTGCCATCTTTCCTGATGAATTCATGTAGGTTTGCATATTTGTTGCAAATACAAAAGCATTCTCTAGGGAATGTCCATTATGTCAGGACTGAGAGGTAGCACTGGCAACACAATAGCAAACAAGGTGCACATTAAACAACAGTGATGGGTGTTTGAATGGAGAACTTTCTCCATAGCCTTGCATTAGAATTATTTCTATGTCTCAGCCAAAGAATGTCAACTTAAAACAAAACAATAATCCTGCATGCTGGCCCTTTTCATGTCATAGGAATGCAGACGAGTCAACTGTTTCCCTTAACGGAAGACAACACTATCATAAATGAAAAATTGAAATAATACCTCAGATTCAAGGTTATACAAGGCTTTTAGCATTAATGAAGCAGCCAAGAACTACTGTCTCTGTACAGACACAGTGGAGTAATGACATCTGAAGCAGATAATTGAGTCAAAATCTGTCATGGTCTGAACTTTTCTGTTCTTTGTTTTACTCATCTTCAATGCAGCCAGTGAAATTAAGAATCCACATTGCTGCTCTTTCTCTTCCTCTATGGCTGAGTTGTGGTAAAAACAGCAAACCTGCTGTGAATATTTATTCCCAGCGCCTGTGCCAAACTACCTGTGCGCCTGTCGATTGGCACAGCAGCTGAACAGATCCATCAAATGCATCTGTCATGTGGTGTCTCTATGTCTTTTGATGTTGGTGAAGCTTGGAGGGAAGCCCCATTAGTCTGGGAACACGCAGGTTCACAAGCATGCATGAGCGCACTGGTGCCAGCACAGAAACTGTGTCTCCATCTCATACTCTAATTGCTTTTAGTCCAGTCTAACTGTATGTCTGTGTTTGCACCGTGAGAACACAGATCTTAGCAAAGACATACATAAGATTACAGGGGCTGAAATCAACAGGGTCAGGCAAGCAGACAAAAAAGATGTGTCTGAGGATGCTAAATACATTGATGAGAAAATTGAGAAGGTCTCTGGTATGAATTCAAAGCATGGAGTTGAACAGATTAGAACTGGCTGTGAAAAGGAAAGCTGAATGGAGAGTGACACTGAGCCAAAGGAGCAGCTGTGAGGTGTGAGGCCAGGCAGCGTCCCTGATGGTGTGCCATTTGTGAGTATGTGCATTCATAGTGACCCTTTCTCATCAAGACAAAGAGGGCCAACAGTCATCGATCACTCTGTCCAGCTGAGTGTGTGTCAAGTGTTGGGGTCGTGACACCTGCTGCAGGTGGAGGCAGAGTAGAGTGGTGGTTGATGGCCAGATACTGAGTTCTCAGTCCTGGCTGTGATACATGTGTCGGATTCCTTTAACCCACAGCTAACAGACCCTTCTATCCTCCACGCTGACCTCGACCTCAACCACTCAGCCATCAAAGCTGAGATGTGGACTTACATAAGCCATTTTCTTTAAATTGTTAGAATTCAAAGTGATGGTTATTTATTTTAATTTCTTAAAAAGCTGAGAAATGTGTACTGCTTCATTGTGCCAACTGTGCATAGTACACAGGATGAGCACGATGTTGATATGTGTGTTGCCTTAACATGAGGAACCACACCTGAAGCATCACAGATTGTGTAATCAGTTATTTTGTTATTAGCCGCAGAGCTGAGATACGTAAAGAAGCAACAATAATTTGCATTCTTGGTATTTTCAGGTTCTTTCAGGATCAAAACCACCCAGAAAGGCAGGAGAGAAGCATTTGCTGAAAAGATAAAGGACCATGGCAAAACTCTGAGAGAATGAAAATGTAAACAGCCACCAACCCACAAACAAACACAACCCAGAACTGAAGTGGTTCATGAGGAGGATGTTGACGTCGTCCCCAGTCATCTCCATCACAGGAGCACAAAGTCTGGAAGTCTGCTCTGACAGCAATCACTGCCCGGAGTGGTACAAATCACAGTGCTATTGTTTGTCTAAAACCACAATCAGGGTTGCATTGTTAGAAGTCCTGTTGAACATAAGCTTGTGACTCCCCAACACAATTAAAAGTCTTTGCAAAGTGAACCACAGCGTTTGTAACTCTGCATCAAACACAGAGGAGCTTTTCTGTGCACAACAATGGCAGAATCCATCTGAGTTGGCCTTGCTGTGAACGAGGGAATGTACTCTGCTGCTTTCGACAGCGTACTGTTCTCAAAGAATACGAGATTTATATATATATATATATATATATACTTAACTATGTGTATATATGTGTATGTATACGTACGTATGTATATACGTGTGTGTGTGTGTGTGTATGTTAATATTTTTAGTTAGTTTTTAGTTATTCTTGTGTTTAATCCATATTTACTCTTGCCATTGTGGGACTGGCGTTGTAAGATAGTGATTGAACAGTGTGACGCCTGTTTTTAATGTACACAACGATAAAGAATCTTGAATCTTGAATATCGGCTATGGGTCCAACAGATTGTTGTGTAAATATCTAGACTGTATACTTGTAAAGGTGCCCTTTAAATATTCCTGAAGATGACTTTGAAACCAATTAAGTATAAAAAAACAACTCCTTGAATGTAGGATGTTCTGATTTAAGAGAGTGTCTGACTAAAATAATGAGGAACAGGAATGAGCTCCGCACCTGCAAAGCTAGAGCAAAAAGACTGAAGGTCCCCACTCCCAAAATAAAACACAGCACCCTCTAAAATGAACATGGACATTGATGAGATAAAATACAAAACTCAAGCTTTGAACATGAATTCACTGAATTTACTCTTTAGTTGTTTTCCTTACCTTTGTCAAGTGTCCTCTTGTACCAGTGTTAGGTATTTGTATTTTATGTGCTGATGCTTTTGTCAAATTGTGATTTGTAAATAAATGAAGACAAAAGGTAAAATTGGCATTGTGTCACATTTACTCAGAGAATGAGTGAGATTAAGTCCAGCACCAAATTGTTCAGCATCTTTTCTCTTTATTAATTCCCTTTGCTTTTAATGTCCTTTTTAAATCCCTCACATATTTGCATTTTCTTTCATCTTGCATTTCAAAAATCCACAGTGGATTTTTCATGGGGAAAACCCCTATTCCCTGCATAAATCTGTATTCTACTGTATACTCTGTTCCTGTTTTTCAGTCAAGATTAAGGAGGAATTCAAAAAGGATTTCATAATAATAACAGTGGCTCCACCATCAGCTGGGAGGGTGACATGCTGTTGTTCCCAATCAGAGTGGAGGATTCGGATTTAGCCTGTTCCCAGCCAGGCTGATTACAACCTGTTTAGAATGGTGATTGTTAAGAATAGAGGGAACGTCATGATGCAAGGCAGAGACAAACAAGGGGCCAGATGGTTCTATGGAGTCAAAATGATGCACATCTTTTTCGAGCACAAGAAAACATAGATATTAATTTATCATTGATCTTTTTAAATCTGTTGTTTCCACACGTGTGAACAATAATATAAAATAAAAATAAACAACATGCCAGGCTGTTGTGTGAAAAAAGAGGAAATAATCCAGAATAATCCTCATTATTATTATGTTAGAAAAGGTTATTACATATTTTCTTCAGTCTGCGTCATGATTTACATCAGGATTAAAGTGATAGACAACCAAGTTGGATTTTTAAAGAATGCTTTAATTCCCTGCTAGTAACAGGGGATTATTGAAACAAGAATTTTGATAAATTATTCATCTGGTATAAAACTGTTTTTGACACATACCAGTTAAATGGCAAATTCAGTTGTTCATATTGCTGTAACACTGCCCATGCTATCAAGTGCTCTCATATTTCCAGCTGATATAAGCATTTGTGATCTAGATTTATTTGCCACTGCAGTATAACACTCTGTCAAATAAGACATGTAACTGCTTACTGGAGAGCCTCTAAATCCTCTGAATTCAGCAAAAATGTATTTGTACTACAAGGATTGTATCTTCATACCAGAATGGTCCATTCTTACTCCATCTTTAGCGCACTATTAGAAGGAGGCAAATACTACATATTAATGAGACTTCAGTGTGGAGCTCTGACAACAGTAGGAAACATCACCTCAAGCTCAACAGACGCCATAAAGCCCTATGGAAATAAAATTCTAAACATCTCCATTTACTGCTTTGGAGACTGCTTTGGGTATGTTATCTGTACCTTATTGTAAATGTTCTGCCACTGACAAGTATACAGAGACATTGACTTTTTTTGTTACCACAACAGCAGTATGACAAAGAGCAATGCCACCCCCTCTGTAGCAGCTGAATAATGCAACTGCAGCCTGTCACTACAGGGAGCAGCTAACTGTCAAATACAGCTCAATGTAGCCTGATTACCTTCAGTGGCAATGCTATCTGACACTACTGGTGTATACTGAGGCTCAACATTTAGCTGGGATAAAAAAAGAAAAGACCAAGCACTGCATACGACTTTAATTGTGGCACAATCCATAACGCCGTAATACTGAGGACTAATATTTCCTCCTTCATTTTTACCAGGACTCTTCTAACACTGAATTTGTGTTTTGAAGTGTCTTCCAAAGAAAGTACCTTCTGACACCTCATATAGTGTCACCACATCACAATATATCTATTTTTCTTTTTCCCTCTTCTGTTTTGTCCTCACGGACGTATGTGACGCTTCCTTGGGTCTCTTGAAATTATTATTATCATTATTATTATTATTAATGCCAAGCATGTTGACCACATATACCTGTGACCCCCTTCACACACTAACACACACACACCCAAGTAATACAGTGATGAAGATGTTGTAGAAGTCGTAAAGAAGGTCGTCCACTCTTAGACCCATTAAACCGTGTTACACAGTAAAGACTCTTTGTCACAGAGGTCCCTGTGAATCAGAGCAGTCCTTGGTTACACCCTCAGGCATTTATCAAAGGTTTCCCTTTGGATGGCAGTGTCCTTGCAAGAAAATTCATTCTAACGGACCCAATGCACAAAAGCGGTCAACAGCAACTGTCTTCATGAAATGTACAGTTTATGAGAATTGAAGTGAAACCACAACCTAAGGGCAGAAAGAGAAACTGTAAACAAGGCATTCCTTAGTGTTTTGAAACAATATTTGACAGAACGTAATCTACAATGAATGAGATTCTTCAAGTAATATTTGAGTAGCCACTATGTAGTTGAAACACTTGATACAGCACATTGGACAGTGTGTCTTGTAGCAGGAAAGAATAAATTACAGAGATTATAAAATAAAAATTGGTTATAGATGTTTACATCTGAGTAGTCTCTTTGTCTTGTCTGACGTAAATGTTAGAATGGATGACACTCTTTAAAAAAAAATCATTATTTGGTCCCTGGTGTTTACATGTCCTAATAAATTACTAATTTAATATTCCAATCATATTCCTGTTTACATGTTATGCCATGACTCAAGTCTTAATGTCCACTGCGCCAAAACGTCCAGATTTATTCCACCAGTTTTAAAACCCCAACCTGAATAAATTTGCAATAGTACATATACTTTTTTGAGTATTTTATTAATTCTGCAAAAGCTACAACTCCTTTTTATTATTTCATCACCCAGGGCACAAGTCTTTATGTCCAGATAATGTAACTAAGGTCGAAACACTTCACAAGTTCAAATTCAATTGTTGCTTCATTGAATTAAGCAGTATATATCAACTTATTTGGTTGGTTGGTATTAAGAAAGTACTGCATACGTGGGAGTATCTATTTCAGACTAGTGTCTCCTTAAACTTGTTGCAAACAGTAGAGAAGGAGTAAAGAATCACAAATACCAAAACTGATCTGAGAGTTGTCAATGACTATAGAAAGTTGTATTGTTTTCTTTCTGTTTACTGTGGTAGAAACAGATATTAGAAGATATTAAACATCGTTTGGGTCAGATTTTGGCTTTTGCAGCATATTGTATTTCACATTTTGTCTAACAGCTGGCAGCCACACAAATTCTGAGTGCATATCATAAACCTCGACATGACTGGGGAACGTGCCATCCCAGCAAATCAGCTTTACTACACAATCAAATCAAACAAGTGGGATGCATTGGACAGAAGAAATTTTTTTTTCTTCATCACTAGCAATTCTAACAGAAAGGGGACATAAACACCTGTCAGCGCTCTATGACATCCGAGCCTGTTTTGAATTCCAGTCAAAGTGGTGATGGGGCCAGAGCAAAACTGAGCTATATCGCTGTCAAAGGCTGTCATTGCTTTAATAACAGAGAGTCTCTGCTGTTCTCACATGCTGACAGGAATGCATATTTCCTTTGTCTGTTGTGTTTGTCCCTCCTTCCTCCAGTGCCACCATCTGCATACCTCCATCATCCTCTCTTTTTTTCCTGTCTCTCTTATCTTTGAGCCCTTTGAGATGAATAAAAACATCGCTGAGAGTTGGAGTAATGTTTTCCGACCTCCTCGATCTTTCTTTTTCCGATCTCACTACTTCTGTCTCGGCTTTATCCAAACTTCCCCTTCCATCCTCCATTTATTCTCTCTTCACCCTTTCCCCTCCCTTTCTTTTTACTCTCCCCTGCCCACCCCGCTCTCGCCCGCTCTCTTCTGATCTGTAAGGCTGCTCATGTCTCTAAAGTCACCCTAATCTTACAACATCAGCTCTGTAATGCGTCTCATTATGAGTGGTGGGCATGGCAATCAGAGTTATAAACCCTCGCTCTCCTCCAACCTTCGCCTCCCTTAAATCCACTTTAATTCAAGCTCCTGAGTGCTCCGGCGGGTGGGGGTGGGGGGTGGGCATATTCAAGGCAAAGACTCCAGTATCGTTCAACACATACTCACGCATTCCAGCTAGATAGAGATAAATACGCCATTGGAGCTATTGGTATTGGTGCCTCCATCACACCTCAAATAAGATGGCCAGACTGCAGAGGATTTACACGTGTGGATAAGAAAAGCTCACAGCCGGTGACAATGTGTTAAACCATCACTGCTGTTCTGCAGGCTGTTGAGCACATACACATTTGACTTTAATTATCATGTCTTTGTGTTTTCAGCAAATGTAGTCCTCCATATGGCTGATTCTCCCATACAACTTTTTAAGTATATTCAATGTGCTTATGTGTGTGTTAAACTGTCTTCCTCTCCAGGAGCTAGTGCTAATTAGAAAACATCTGAAAGAAAAAAAATAACTCGAAGAAAGAAATAATAAAGCTATAGTCACCTATAGAGGAGAAAATGTGTGAGTGAGTCAGGAAGTGGTGGTGTTAGCATCGTACTTTTGGATTTTTGTGTGTGTGTGTGTGTGTGTATGTGAGTGTGTGTATGTGAGTGTGTGCTTATAGGATGGACAACACTGCCACTGTATAGTCAGCTGAATACTTTACTCAAACTGCATTTCTAGTTCACCATCTGTCATTTGGAGAACACAATCTATATCTTTATGTATTGTGAAATTGCTCACAAATCATTGTGAAGGAATCAAAGCTGGAAAAAAAAAATAATTTCAGGGCAAATTGCAGGGGTGCTAACTCAAACTCCACATTTTAGGTGTGACTTTGCTCTGGTGCTTGATAAAACCGCTAATCCTCCACCTGAATCGATGTTTATGAAATGAAGTTAAGCCACGCTTGGTGGCAAAAATTTGATATTGAATGATCTCCTGCACCCTCCTATACTTGATGCGGTGTGGAAGGTTACCTGCACACAAAGAGAGATGAAAAGTACACACAGGAAAAAAGTAGAAACTCACAAAATAATTGAGAGATTTTGAAAAACAGGACAAAGAAAGTATGGCCCACTTCATCTGCAGTGACACAACATGCTTGGAAAAAAAAAAAGTGGACGAGGGACACAATGAGGCTGAAAAGAGGAGAAGTGTTGCATAACAGTTTTGTCTACATTAATTAGCTCTCAGGCAACCGAATGTAAGCTTCACAGTTAAATGGGAGAAAAAGGAAAGACAGAAAAACACTGCACGGATATCTAAAATATCTCACACCAATGTCTGTCCCTGATGTTGCCTTCCTGTCTTGGATTATGTTGCGATGGCAGGTTTCATATGCTCCAACATGCTGTACACTGTCTGTCACTTGAAATAGTGAGAATCAAATTGATATTATAGTCCACAAATGTAAAATAAATACTTGACTATTATTTATTATGTTTCATGTATAGTTCTCACTCATATATTTCTAAGATTGGTTCCTGAGATCCATGTCTGAAAAACAGCATGTTCTTTTTTTTTTTTTTTTTCATAGTGAAACTGACAATGTTGTGTAATTCTGCTCCAAGGAATATTCTATTTTATCTCCATAGTCACTAGGCACATATGCACAGAGCAGACTCGTGCAAACACACCCTCACACACACAAACACAGGTCAGAGGAGGAAGATGGAAGGAAGAGCAGAAGACATTCAGGTGAATGATTATGACTGTTTTTGTCAAGGATCTATTTTTAGCAAAACTATAGAAACTAAAAGCCGCCGTGCGACTGTAGTACGTCTATTTGCTTCTGCGTTGATGTGTGTGTGGGCATCATGTAGGCACCGGCAGGATGACGCACTTTTTATGATGTCATCTGTCCTCTGGAACAGATTGCATTTAATTGGTCGGTCGTTTCACAGCCGCACGCCTTCTTTTAACAAGCACATCTATCAATCACAGACACACACACACACACACACAGTTCAGTAAAAACTCAATCATCTCTGCTGCAGAGCGGAATAGACTTAACCTCGCACTTCACTTAGGAAGTACACAAAATTTTGTGTGAGTGCTTCATATGAAACTGAGGACTCTTAGATCGGACATATGCAGATATACCAACATTACATAGTAGCTCCCTTTTTCCATAAACACATACTCTATTGCAGCTTTGGGTCCTTGAAGTCTTTCAATGCTCAGTGAGGCCCTTCCAAAATGAATCCTATTGTGACTGCGCAGCGATACATCAACCTTAACCTCGTAGTCTTGCTGTGTCCTACCTCCTAGTTTGCAGGCCTCAGTAGCACAGATAACACTCCAGGTCTACCAGCCAGCATTTATCACCTCTAAGTACCAGCCCACTAGACACTTTACTTTGGTGGAGGAAGAGCTGAAGGAGTTTGGGAGTGCACTGATATTTTTTATTTACATAATTTATCCCTGGAGTAGTTTATCCCTGAAGATCTCCATGACAACGAAAGTATAATGGAGATCAATGCTGACTCCTATGCAAATGATTTGCTGACCTTCTTGGGTATATGGACAGTTCTCATACCAATCATTTCAAAAGATGCATGTTCATTACATCCTGAACTACCAAAACAAGATGTATGAGGTAAGCAATTTTACATGTAATATGATGCAGACATTTTTGTGAGAGAACAATTTTGTCCTCACACAAAATGAACCTATCAAGTATGTAATCTACTTGAAAAACATATCTCTTGTTACCCAGCAGTCATCTTTGCCTTTACATTATGGCGATCATCAGACCTGATAGTAACATCGGTCCTGGTGTGTACTGTGACCGGTTGCATTTGCCTGCTTCATATGCAAATATACAAATATGTAATTTGTGCTTAGATTTAACCAATTTATGTGGTGATCATTGTTGATAGTGTGGTGAGTAGTGAGGGGAGTAAAACTGTAGCAGGTCAGAGGGTGAGAGCTGGATTCTACACAGCTTAAAGAATGTAGCCACATTTCCTGAGGGTTTTTTTTTTGTAATCGGATCTCTAGATGCGTTCAGGGCACATTTAGGTGTGTTCAGACCAATACTTAGTGCTGATCACTTATGATCTGATTACTCAGGATGGATCTTAATACCACGTCTGAACTGGGTCAAAGTGATGAGCAGACAGTTCCCCTTCTCTCACACATAAAAAAATAATGAAGCAATAACCTGAAACTGGAATGATGACAAATAAGTCTGGAAGTTAAATAACTGAGCTGAGCAGATAATACATTTAAAGATTCAGACTCCAGCACACAGGAGGAAAGAAATGACCAGCTGCATGTAAACGTGTGTTAGAAATGGGTTAATGGAGTGAATGTCAACATTAATTCCGAGCCTCAAACCAATTTCTTCTGGTGGGCAGATTTCTCATGTGCATGTAAATGTACTCCGTGCCTGCTGAAGCAGTAATGTGCGACAAAGCAGCAAAGGCATGCATGACTTTGGAGACTTTTCTACTCCCTGTTCAAAGTGATGCCAAGCATGATTCTCTTTTCCCTATCAAGTCCCCATGTTGTTTGAATAGCAAATGCACTTGTGACCATCTGAGCAGCTTTGGGCATGTTGGTCTTATAATTAAGTGTAGTCAGGCTCATTGTTGGCAGCAGAAAACAACTGAACAAGTGACCAACAGTTTTAAGTCAATAGAATGTTCAACTTAAAGTATCTCAGTAGACCAAGAGATTTCCAACTGCCAATTTATATCTACCACTTTCATGAGGCAGTACTAGTATTTAAAAAGACATGTTTCTTCTGCGGAGACACATTATTTCTTACTACCTGGCATATCTGCCTACATTGTATTATTCCACCAAGGTGTGAGCACAAATAAATCAAATGTAAAAAATACACCTGAATAAATAAAACCTATTAATAATTAAAAGTCTAAATACAACACAATTGGACCACGTGCCAGAAACCCTTTTTTCCAGTTACACCATCAACAATGTGATTGGAATGTTCTTGTGTTGTGTCCTTTGAATGTTGAAAAAGAGCTCTATGTCTTTTACCCATCTCTCCCCAAAAGCTGGTTTATGACTTTAGCTACTTATAATGTACATGTAGAGACATATATAAAGAATGGAGCGGCTACGATAAAATCCTGTGCCAGCCATTGACATCCGCTTGCTTGTGCACCATAAAACAGCAGAGCAGTGATGCGGCAGCCTCAGCCACCCTACCAACGAGGCTCCTGGCCCTTGTACTTGGCACTGTGGAGTTCTTTTATGCTGGTTTATGAGATTGGATATAATATACACCTGGCTGCTGCAATAGAGGAATACAGACTTTGTAAAAACCCTCGGAGTTTCCATATTAGGTCACGGAAATGGGCTTTGCAGAACATAAAAGTGTAGGAAGCTTTCCCTAAAAGTACAATTTATAAACTGCTTACTACAGAATGTATATACATATACTGCAGCATGTATGGAAATGTGATACGATAGACACAGATCTAAAAGAAATGTATAAGCTCTTGCCTATTTGCATCGACTGCATATACTGTCACTGCCACTTAGTGATGCCTCGCACATGGCTTTCATGAACATAATGTCCCGACACCATTACAGCTTGCATATCAATGGGCTACATACATGCAAACAGAGAGACTTACAAGTGATCAAAAACACCACAAAGCTAAGCTGCATACATTCATCTTAGTTAAAGAGGCTGGGATTTGATAAACAATACATTCCATGGCCATGTTTGTCTTAGAGGACAGAAACCCTCAAACTGTGCCAATGTTTACATTAGACACATACATGTACTTGCAATGGCAGCCCGTCATTCAGTTTACCCTCAATTCTATGTCTTTTTGATAACGACGACCTTGATGACTCTCCCACATGACAGTTTAGCTAATTAAAAGAACTCATATGTTAAACAGTAACGGTTCCTTTATGAATTGAGATCATTTAGATTTTAATCCTTTGCGTGCATGTGTCTCCATAGCAGTGTATGGATCATTTCTCCCGGAATAGAAGCACTTGTGCATGTGCATGCTTTAGCTCCATGCCAACTGTATGTGTCCTGCTGTGTGTATGTGAGTTGGGTCATATCCAGACAGGTTGATTCATGGGCCTCATTCCTCCTATTGGGATCCCTATTGATCAGGCCGACGGTGGGCTGCTGCCGACTGTGGCCAGGAACCACAGAGCAGTTATCGCTAACAGATACACAGTGGCTACGGCATGATGGGATCCATGGGCCCTGAGGCCTCGTAAAGGGGTTGTGATGATAACAGAGTAGTTGTTTTGTTGTGCCGTTATTTCTGAATTTGTAAAATAAGTTTAAAGAAGTGAGATTGCATAGGGTCAGATGTATATATTGTTGTTGTTTTGCTTAAAGAAGAAAAAGGAGGGCAGTTGTTTCCACTTTAGTCTGGTTGGTTGGTTTCACTTATTTGACAATGCTCCACCTGGGCAATTGATCTTTGTCTCAGTGTTGACCTAGCGGTTTTAATCCCAGGGCAGTAAATGTTTAGTTTTTTGTCTATAATGCAGCCTTTCAAGCCGTCTGTCACCTTTTCCCCATGAGGTGACAAAAAATATTTGTTTTCGTTCCTGCCTGTGCAGTAAAAAAAGCACGTAATATGATTTTGTTACATTATCGCAGGTCTGATCATATCTTTCCTGTGGCAATATTAATGTGATATCGGCCTTGGAGCCCAGGTTATGCAAGATAGAAAAACAGAAGCAGTGTGTTTGTGAAGCAGCTATATGTGCCAGAAGCTCAGTGTCTGTCATGATGATATCTTCACGATAAGCATTGCTGCAATATGCTTTAAATTTACACAATTTGATATTTAAATGAGCGCTGGTAATGTGTTTTAGTCTGCACAACCGTATTTAATACACCAACCAATATATACCCATTAATACATGTCACTCTCATTGTTTGCTGTTGTGTGTTTAATTGTACTTTTAAATATATAAATCAAATAATTGCATGTAAATGTCAATGTATAGGTAACTGTGGGAGTTTTTTCTCAATGGCAGTATTTAGAAAACAAAATCATATACGGACGGCTTAGTAAAGGTGACACACACACACACACACACAAACTGCATGATCAAATTACAAAACATTTGCAAAGAACAATAAGAAACATTTTCCTCAAGCCAATTGTGAGTGTTTAAAAGACGTTGGTGCTGAATTACCTCAGCAGAGGTAGTCTTATGTCTATCCTGTGCTGTCTGTAGGTTTATTATATGGAAATCAAGAAAAAATAATAAATGTATGCAGTGTGAGGAGTGCTGCAGTTTTTGTGTCTTGTGTTACAGGATTTGTATGATTGTAGGTTAATAAAGAAACTTTTTGGTCCAACTGTATGACCTCCACTTGGTTGACAGGCAAATTAACTATTAATACCGTCACATATGAAGTAAGTTGTCTGAGCAAATGTCTTTTTCCCCTGAAAAACACTCAAAACACTTGAGTCACAATTTTAATATCTTAATATGAGTCCGAACAGCAAATGTCTCACACACACTTATCTCAACACTGTGCTGCTGTGTAGAGTTCAGAGGTGTGTGCACACTCGATTAGAGTCTGCAGGAGTGGACCGTTTGCTGCTGATTCTGTTTGCCATCGCCTCCTCAGACCCACAGTCGCACTGTCTCGACCCTGAGGCAGAACACAGACCAGAGCGGATCTGTGTGTGTGTTTGTATCAGTGACTGTGTGGGGGAGACTAGAGTGAGGATATGTATGCCAAGTGAAGGGATTTTTGAATTTTCTGCAAAGGAGCACCAATTACACTGCAGGCTGGAGACACACCTGTTCTTTTTTTATTTTTTTTTTACGATTGCATTATTAATCTAATTGTTCACATACTCCTCATTGATTGATAAAATTCTGAAACAGGCCTCAGGCAACTGATGAATGGTGGAACATACACGTGCACCCACTAAGGCTTTTTCAACATTTCTGCTGTTCAAGGATATATATTTGCAGGTTTCCATATTCTCTATTAAATCAAACTGATCTGCCACCAGATCAGGGTATTTGCGGACTGTATTAGCTCCTCTTAAAAACTCTCCACCATACAGCCTCTACCATTCATGAGCAAGCTGCATCTTGAAGCATGTGCAGTGTTGATTTCTGAGGATGTAGATAACCAAACAAATGGACATAGAACACATGAAGCAGCTATCATGAGCACATACACATTTAGTGTAAAGCAAATATATGTCCCGCCTAAACATTACCACAAGGATTGGTTATTGTTCATTTCACCAAACATGGTTTTGTAACTGGATCCTTTCACCTAATCGACTTATGCTATTCATGTTTTCAATTAAGTTGTAAAATGGAACTTTATAATGTTTTAAACCATTTGTTGACAAGCAGCTGGGAGCCTCTCAGCCCTTTCGACATCTCATACCATGCATGCTAATTAAGATTAGGTGTTGTCAGAGTAATAGTGGAATAAATCAATGAAAGTACAATTTTTACCTCATATCTTTTTACACTGAGAAAACTGATCCCATAACATTTCTTGTTTTGCCTCACAAACATCATATGTTTTTCATTAAAACACACAAAAAAAAGCCACACCCTAACAGGCTCCATAACCACCATTAAATCCAATCTGATTGGATATCATCCACAAGAAATCAACAATAACATAGTGGACTGGAAATACAGTTTCTTCTAATAAAAAAGTAAAAATGAATCTGTCCTCTTGTAGTGATCTGTCCTATATTAATCACTCTCAACATCAGATCCATCAAAACAGGAAACAAATGTGATCAAATCAAGGAATGAATGTAGTCAGTTAAAGTCATACAAGTGAAAGTGCACTGATGTGTATGTGTGTGATGGCCTGTGATAATATATGCGATTGTCCCTGGGCAGTACCCAGCACCAGCTGTTGGTAATAAGCTGTGGCTTTTAATGGACGCTCCCTGTAAGCTGTGGAGCTACAGGGCACCAAGGCTCATCTACAGCGGCGGCCTGGCACTATACTTAGTAAACACGCCTGCTGCTCCCATATTATAGCCACATTAGTCTGCCCCCTTTTTTTCTCTCACATACTAGCTCTTCCTCTACCCCCTCATGGAGTCCAATCAACCTAATAGATCTGCAATGAACCTGCCGAGCATTGTAATGAGCCTTGAGTTCGAACAAACGCCGGAGGACATTGTGTGAATCAGTAGCAGGGAGGAAATATGAATAGAGATAAGACGTTTCTTAAAAATCAGGGATTAGCTGCAAGGTTAGGTTGAGATGGAAAGATACATTGTAGATGTCTAAGGTTTTGTCCTTGTAATTCTGTAAGTGTCTTCCAAAAGTGTGTGCGTACATTAAACAAACTCTTTTACACATTAGGTTTTGGATCTCCTCTGGCTTTGTATTCATAAACCTACACTCACTTTCCCATGGGATGCAGGTTTAGCTCACAGTATGTCACACCCTGCTGCATCTTAAAGAATCTCCAGACCAGCTTGGAAACATCACCGCTGTCTTAACCTCAACATCTTTACTTTTTCCCTTATCCTTCTGTAATTTGTGAAAATAATAATTGGAAAACACTTTGACGGGAAGGAAGTGGGCTCTGTGTTCTGATCTCTGAACAAGATGGAAATATTAAGTCACATTTCTTGAGTGAGAGAAATCAAATGAGCGTTGGTGGTCTGTGCAACTTCTCTTTGATTTAGGGATTAGAGCTATGGACTGTTCATTGCTGTCTTAACAATTACTCTGAGGCTAATGGAAGCGGACGCTGCTAATCTTCACATGCTGGCACCAATGTAGATCTAGCAGTGCTCTTCATTTCATATCCCTGGTGTGTAGTCTTGCACTGCTCAGCTGAATACACTAAGCTCAACGATTACGCACTATTAGAACATCACTCATAGCAAACCAACACAATTTCTCAGCCTTCAAGATATTACAGTTTAATTTATTTGTTTGAGAAAAGACAAGGATGAAATATATCGGCAGCAAGTTTGAGTGATTAACACGTCAAGGCTTTCAGTCTGCTAAAGGCAGAATATCAACAGAGCAATTGGAGAGTCACTGTCAGCAACATAAACATTTTACAAATCAGGATTTATTGTCATCAGTGTTAATGATGCCATTTCTAAGCCACAGCACAGTTGCACTGAGTATACAGCCAGACAGTTGTGGTTTTATATGCTGGGAGAAAGGGTCAAACATGCAACTCTTCTTCCACCGAGCTCCACATCTAGTCTGACTTGTCAAAACAACTGTTTCCAATCCTGAGTATATAACCTATCATCCAAACCATCTCGAGCCAGAGGGAAAACCTTATAAACACAACTATGTCAGCATGTATTTAGTCCCTGGTCCACATTTTGTGTAGCAACAACAATAGAAGCATCAAAACTAAACCTGAAAGTAGGGAGGTGGATCAAACAACATAATATACTTGTCAAAAACAACCTGTCAGGAAACTCGTGGGTGGGGAATAAGCAAGACATGGTGTCCACTGGCAATTTGAAAGAGAGCATATTCTACAAAAAGAACATTTTGTTAAGAACAAAATACATTTTGCCATTAGTTGCAAATTAAATCTCACCAGGATCCAAATGTGAGAAGCATCTTAATCCCCGAGGAAAGTGAGCATTTTTAAATGGACTAATGGGCACATGAATGTGGCGAGTGTTCTTTTAACTGAATTAGAATCAACGGGTTACACTACTACAACTCTTCCATGCCTGTCTATTGTTTTACAATCTATACAGCTATGCAGCCTATCCGCATTCGCTGCTCCATGTTTCTGCTATTTAAGCCACCGTTGTGTTAAGACACAGTCAAGCATAAAATGGCATAAACGGCGCCTCAAATGGAGCAAATGAGTGGCCGTTTAATTGCAGTGAGCTAAACTGGTTCCCTGTGGTAAGGTGTGAGAGTCAGATGCCTTGAGTAGTAATTATCTCAGGTAGCTATCTCATTACCACCTCCTTTAGTATGTAAATGTGACCATGGGTTTAGTTGTTATATTGTGAATTGGACATTTTGTTGTGCTCTTCTGAGGCTGTGCTGTTTATCACCAGATAGGGGGAAATAACTTAAGTGCCAGCTGTGTTTCCAGGGATAACACAGAGTCTTAACTATCTTTGTGTCTACATTTGTGATCCATGTATCGTAGTAGCAGCCAGGTCGCTACTATCAAACAGAACATTGCCTCACTGTGCAGCACTTTAATGATCAAGGTAATGAAAGGAATTCATAAATTATTGCATATAATGGCAAGGAAAAGTCAGTGAACCCTTGGAATTTGCAACATTTATTTAAATGTTGTCCTAAAACATGGTCAGATCTTTATATAAGCAAACAGCTTATTACAACTAACAAAACAGAAACCGTTGTATTGTCAATTTTAAATTCATCAACAATGTAAATTAAATAAAAGTCAACTGGAGTCAGGAGCTTGCAAATCTCGAGTCCAATAAATGAGACCAGAAACAAGGGGGTGTGGGTTAGGGCGACTGTAACCTATAAAGAAAACAGTATATTGAGTTTGCGATTCACAAGAAACATCTACTAATGTGAAACACGTCTCATAAAAATAAGTCTGAGAGATTTACCCACGAACTGCTGATTTGCATAAAGCTAGAAAGGGTTACGTTGTAAAACATACAAACAAACTGTCTATAAATGGAGTTTATTTAGTTCTGTCTTCTTTTCCCAGCAAGTGGGCGTCCACCTGTGATGACTCCAAAGGCACAACACAGTGTGCCTGAAGTTTGCCTAAAAGGAAGCCGGCACCTCACGACAGGGAAAATGTTTTGTGCACTGATGAAACTTCGGGTTGACTTGTTTGAAAAACACACAGAACTATGCGTGGTGAAATAAAATGCTGAATGCCTGTGTGAAAACATCACTCCATAGTGAAGTACAGTGGAGTCATTTAAGGCTGCTTTGATCTGACATTGCTGGAGTTATCCAGTCAGAGCCCTGATGTTAACCCAGGAGAGATGGTCCGGGATGAGCTCACAGAGCAGTTCACAACAGATAAAGGCCCTTTCAGATAGAAAGCGGACAGCACTCCACCGCCCTTGATCTGCACTATGTTGGCCGCTGGGTTCAGAGCAAAACTATTTTCTTTTATTGTTTCCATATTCTCAATACCAAAAAACAAGCCAACAGTTAAAAACCTACATGACTCAACTACTTGACTGGAAATCATATAATTCAAGGAACTCTGGTGCGTATTAGAGTGTACTTAGACTAAATGAGCTGGGCTCTGGGCTCTGTGAACAATTTTAAGAAGATATCTGAGTCACTTTGGAGGAGTTGATTACTTAGTCACATCTGTAATCGGGAAAAAAGGAGCAATAAAGTTGGGGACAAGGTAACGCAAACTCAGCTTACATTAACTGCATCGGGTTGGGAAACAGTTTGTCCAGTTTGGGTCGGGCTCGATGAGAATTCAGGCAGGTTCAGACAGAAAAAAAGAGTCTCGAGGAATGAGCTCAACTGTGCCGTAGTCGCATCCTATGTGAAAGGATGAGAGTACGCTTGAGCAGTGTGAGTGTTTTATAAAAGCTACATGACATGGGCAATTTTCAAATTTTGTGGGGGTTGGTATGACTTTTAAACATGGAACGTGGAGAAAAACAATATGTTCCACTAAGCATCAACCTCCACTCCAGCACAGAGCAGGAATCCCTCATTTTCTCATCCAAATTGTAGATGTGCGCTTCGCTGAGCATTGGTGCGAGCATGTGTGGTGAGCAGGCCAATCACTTTGCAGCATCAGCTTGAAGAGGATTCTGCTGGCTCTGACTAGCCTGGTGTTGGCATTCAAGGGAAGGAGGCAGCAAAAAGGGAAAGAGAGATGCTAATCATCAGAGCTGAGGAGTACAAGGCTTGAGAGAGACAGAGACAGACAGAGAGATGTACACAGAAATATGTCTCTGCCTCTGGTAATGCCATTTTTTGGAGTCAGAATGAAATTCAGCAATAGGATAAGGATCTCTGCCTTTAGTCCGCCTGTCAGCCTTTACATCTGAGGGACGCCAATTACCTGTGCCAGTGCCTGACTCTTAAGCCCGGCAGTGAAAAAAAGAAACTTGACAATCTACTACAACAGCAATATTAACTTCCAGCAACAACAATTGTCAAACTCCTTGACTGGTATGGAGCTGGATGTGACATTCATTCCAATGTGGGTTTGCAGAGCATCTATTGAATTTTGATAGAGGCTCTGGGAAAGGATGAGTGTCTGTATTCCTGTACTCATATCTTAGTGAGAACCATTTTAAGCATAGAGCCTACAAAGTGAGGACATTTTTTGGAAAGTGAGGACATTTGGCTGGTCTCCACTTCTTCAAAGAGCTGTTTGAGGGTTAATACTTGGTTATAGGGTTAAATTAGGTTTAGGTTAGGGTAAGGGTTAGGCATTTAGTTTGGATGGTTAAGGTTAGGGTAAGGGGCTAGGGAATACAATATGCCGATGAGTGTTCTCACTTAGATTGAAGTAGAAACGTGTGTGTGTGTGCAGGAATGCTCCACTGAGATCTGGCAGTAATTCACTCAGCTGATCAGATTTTCAAAAAATCATATGAGAGCTATACACAGCATTCTGTTTAGACCAATGAAGCTGATTGGACAATCATCACAGGCTGTTAGTGACTCCTATACAGCAAAGTGTGGTTCAGTCAAATAATATTCTGATGAGAACGTTTTTTTTTTTTACAAAAACAAAAATGCACTACGTCATCTACCCACAGCTAATATACTATTCACCACCTAACTGGTCAGGAAGAACATTCAATACATTATTTCTGCTCAATAATCAATGCATCAGTGTCTAAACAGCACTAAAATAAAGTATGAACTGCTCAGAAACATGCAAAAAACCTACAAGATGTGCATGTGTATAAATGCACACATGGCACAACCATGTTGAATTTGCAGACTGACGTAGAAACAGCATGTATCTCAAATGCAAAACCAAATTATCTTCCTCTTCTTTGCCCGGTGGTCTTAATGAAGATGAAACTCAATTTGCACTGGCCTCCCAGATGAAAATTTAATTAGTTTTTTTTCAGTCCTTCCCTGTTTCTGGATCTTGATTCTTGCAGGGTAGTAAGAAATGGGTGTGGTGTCTCAGTATGTGTTCCTACTCTCCCCTGCACCCCAGGGGTGAACGTGTACCCAAACCAACCCTCAATCCCACCCAGGGTATGAGCTGCAGTAAACAGACAAAATGCCACATCAGTATTCAGGAGACATCTGAACCCGGGACCAAACACTCACTGGACAAAGCTTGACAAACACACACACACACACACACACACACATACGCACGCAGACAAAAATATTTCTGTATAAGGAACAGAAGACATGCTTGAATTATCACAGCACAAAACTCTCGGGGGAAAACCTACACCATTGGATTGATTGAAAACATCTTTATCACGCCCTCTTTATCACTGAGGATAAAAAAAGTTTTTTTCTCATTCCATGCTACACATTCTGCTGTGCTGTAGATTACCACCACACGTTCATAATGCATAGAGGGTACTGCAGCGAGACAAAGCCAATTATTAGGAGGCGAGCGATAACACTGACACATTTCGAGTTGGCTGCCGCAAAGTGCTGTGAGCGAGAGTTTTAAACTCCAATCATCTCGTTTTTCTACTGTTTGTGTGAGGTGTTGATACGTCCCATTAGTCTGTCCATCTCTGCTCTCATCCCAGTCCTTTCCCTCAATTCTCCCACCATCACTGATTCCAAATGACATGCTGATTGAAAGCTAGCACACTGTGACATGTCAGCATATTTACAGATAAAGCCTCTGATTGTGTTTTAATAGATGTTTTAATGGTCTAGAGCACTTCAAGCCTGGTACACAATAACACGGAGGATGAAATAGAATTTGCTCATAACTGCATTTCTTACTCATAAGTCATATGAATGGGAAAGTCATTTTGAAATTTAGTGCAATGTGGTTGAGGGAATGCTAAAAGAAAGTCAGCTGCTAATAGGCGCGATCATATGCATTGTACATCAGCATTGCTACTACACATCCCATTTAAAAATGGGAAGCACAGTCACAAGGCACACAGTTGAAAGTCTGAAAGGTGTATAATCAGAATCCACTTCAGGCATATGAACAAATAATGGGGCAAATACAACCACATGCACATCGCAATAAAGGTAGTCGACTGGCATCCATACCTCCAAGTCTGAGTCACTGCAACTGAGCTGCTACATGAGTCACTTTCACAAACTTCATGAACTTGAAAATGACAGAGGAATAACTCATTGAATCCTGGGTCCTGATAAAGCAGGCAGTGCAGCATAACAGCACTGCACAGCACAATGTCATTCACCCAGAATTGTCCCTGTGCTCTCGAACCGGTTAGTCATTCACTGAAACCTTTCAAATTTGCATTTACATTGGAAAGCAATGCATTTTATGAGACTTGCAAAACGGGGGCTAAGGGTTTTGTCTTCTCGCAATAAGCAGTTGGAAATCCCCTCTTTAATATACAATACAAACAAATGAAAGGTAATGTAGTAGGCAATATCAAATAGCTGCAATGCATAAAGAATGGGAGAGAACAGGGGAGGAGGCAGACAGAGAAAAGTGCTGAGTTCAGAAGCGATTTCTATTCAGCAGTTTGTCAAAGGAAAGTCTCATTGTTCATTTAGCGCACCAACTGAAGATAAAAGAGATAATTGGTGTTTGTTTGTGTGCATGTAAATGTTCACAAATATTCCAGCTGTATAATAAAGAGCCGATGGAACCAGTCTGTCACTATGGCAACAGGGTGAGTGCATATAAAAGAACATACAAAAGTGGCAGAAAGTATAGAACCAGGACAACTTACCGGCTTGAGATGAGTCACCTGTGAGAGGACAAAGAGAGAGAAAAAGAAAAGATGGATCAGTTCAACGAGAGGAGCAAAATGTCACTTGAGTATACCTGCTCGCAACAAATGAGATATAACAGCAGGGAGAATTAAATAAAAAAGTCAGGCTGGAAATAGCGTTAAGACGAGTGCTATTCCACGCTTGAGCCGCTAATTGGAACAGTGGAGGAAAGCAACTACCAGGAATAATCAGAAGGCAGAATTCCAATTTTATTAATACAAGTTTTAAAAAATCAGTTGGACTTTCTGAGAAAAGTACAAACTTCTTGACAGTCCACTTGTCTCTACTCTGCAAATAACTCATCCAAGGACTCATTAAAAAAAGACTGTATTGCGTGGTTCCCTGCAAACAATTTTACCTTACTCCAATTACCATGTTTTTGGGACATTTAAAACACTGGCTTATCTTCTATTTCAATCTAGCTTTATTAGGTGTAAGCAGCCTGGCTAGGAGGAATATTGATAACACAAAATAAAATAAAATTATAGAAACCAATTATAGAAATTCAGCATTTTAGTGGCATCAATATGTAGTAACTTCTACTTCATAGCTAATAGGTGCAACATCACTGAGTAGAGATTCTGTTTCTTGTCACGTCCTTTGACAATGACATGGCACATCACCATGCGATGTTTCAGGTAGACTCTACATCATACACAGTTACTGTCAGAGACACAAACAGAGTGACAGACAGCGACAGAGCAAGAGGAGCATGAACAGGAGAGGGTGGCGGAGGCAGGGTGTTCCAAACTAATGTAAAGGATCATCCAATACATCAACCCACAGTTTAATAAAGGGGAGCAAATAACAGGACTAAAACTCCATTTGGCATTCATTCCAATATCCTACAGATGATTCAGTAAATAAATAAGTGTTTTTAAAAAAACATATTTTATATGAATCATTGATCCATGCTGTCAGGTCAGACTCCTAATTAAAGATTGAAGCTGCTACATCAGTTGGCAGGTGTTCAAGAAAATTTTAAAGTAAGTATACAGTGGTTGATAAGATCAATTCTAGATGGAGGGTAGGTCTAACTAACTTGTGACAGGCATAACTTATATTCAGGTAAGTTCAACAGCACACACACACACACACACACACACACACACACACACACAGTGTAATATCTCCACCTGCTGCATTTTTGAAATGCCAAAACAGTTGTCTTGGGCCTATGTGCCTGCCTACTGCAGGACATGGCTTATGTAGTTTTCTGGATTAAGATTGGTTTGTGACCATGTAAGAGACTAATGCAGTGACCATTCTAAACCTGCTTATTTGTAATGTTTGTTCCCTTGGCCTCTGTTAATGCTCCAGAGCTATTTCACATTTATTCCCTGTCCTAGTCCTCCTCAAACAGTTCTACAATAAACTGTCAATTTTCAATTGTTTGTGTGCTAAGTCTATGGTGCAGAGTGAAGTTAGAAAACTTGGTTTATCTACAATAAAGATTCCTTAGTCAATAATTTTCAAAAAATGTCCACGTGTTCACAGCCACAACTTATCAATAAACAACAAATTAAAAGCTCTGTAATTCAGCTCGATACAAACCACTTCAGCAACAAAACAAATGGGTTTTTACTTTGAAGACAAATTCCTAAAAGGGGAGCGATTCTATGAATGTCTCCATAATGGAGATCAGTTAAAGGTTAAAGAGTTAAAAGTTTGTAATTTAATCTTCTGTGTTCTTGATAGTTTGACTTAAAGCCATTCATAGATAAAGATTCATGAAACAAAGCTCAAATGAACACAGTCAGGGAGAGGGGATTTCCACCACAGCCCACAGAGCTGCTGGTTAGAGTTCCCTTATGTTACTGCCAGCCATGAACAAAGTGGCCCATGCAGGACAGGCTGTCATCCATATTGGCGAGACGTCTACCACTACATGTCCAAGGTGAAAAGAAGCCTCTTCAGTCCCAACACATGAAGCAGAGCATGATTGCCAGACAGAGCAGATGGAGCACAGGGCGCTTTGCCTTGCAGCACCGCTCTTGGGCTCGAACTACAGTCCAGGCACAAGAGCTGAGACCGAGCTTAAATGTCCAAAGTGTTAGAGGGAGGCCGAAGCAGAGAACATGCCAGAGGAATGAACGCAATCGATACGCTTCCGTCTCTCAGGTCTTGTTTGTTAATATCCTGGATATTGACAAGGATTTCTCCAACTCCCAAATGGTATCAGCTGCCGTGCTCGTTCTGATATCGACAAACCTGCTCTAAAACCTGCTCTAAATCACTGGCTACCAGTGACACAGACAAGAAGCTAAAGTGAGCGAGTGCATGTGAAGACATAGTTGGCCAAACACAACTCATTCCTTATGTCTTGCAACTTCTCCCAGGCCACAACAGAACAAAAATATAAGCGACATATTTGATCTATGTAATAGCATGTTATGGAAGCTTTATTTGAAATCATACAGTGCAGTGTTTTTATTGATGATATATAATACTGGTGAGTTGATAGGACCTAGGGGTACTGTGTTAAAGTCTCCATGTGGTGACTCCTGCTTGGTGCTCAGTTTTTCATGAATTCTGAGGTGAAGTCTGCTGAGGTGTAGTGACAATACCGGCAATTTCTGACACTGAGTTGGCTTTTTTCTTTTGCCCAGTTACATCTTCCACGCAATTGTTATTGTGTATGGTACCCATCATTACACCCAACAATGCATGTGACTTTTTTTGACCCTCAAGGCATCAGTGAACACGCACGCACGCACGCACAGACACACACTCTTTCGGTAATTCAGTCTCACAGACAAGACGCAGTGACCCATCTGCTGTCGATTTACTTTCCATCTCTTAGCACACTGTCCAACCACCCCTCTCAGCAACACTTAGCTGTCGACCGTTCTTGCCCATAAATGAGAGTGTAGAGAGCACACGACACACATGAGTGATACACACGGCACTAACACACGTGTGCGTGCAAAAGAAACTATTCAAGGACAGGCAAAGGGCAGACTTTTCAAGTCAATATTTCAGGTTACCAGGAAAAAGAAACTTATATGTTAGATGTATACTTGGGTCCATAACGTTTTACCTCATTCAAAGAGGTTATCTTTTCACCCTGACATTTGTTTATTGGTTGGTTTGACTGTAAGAAAGATTATGCAAAATTTGCTGGACGTAACATCACAAGATTTGGTGGAAGGACATAGTATGGATCAGGGAAGCTATAAAATGTTGTCGTAAATTGTCACTGATTTCATAAAGAGTCATTCAATCAGGCACATTTAGAGGACTGATTTCAATAAGTGTGAAATTTGGTGCAGCTTGAAAACATTTTTGGGTAACAATGGGGCCTTGGAGGAGATATACATTCTGCTTAGTGTCATTCTAGATTTTAAAGTTATCCAGAGAGGTGGATATGGTGGATACACACAATCCAGATTACTAGCCTACAGCAGTTTGGATATAATTTTCAAGTTCAAATTTGCTGAGTCATTTTGTTTCCCTGGCTTGCTCTCATGCAGGTTATTGATTGTTCAACTTTTAAATAATGTTTTAAAATTACGGTACAATGTTATAGAGCCCTCATCAGATGTAAGATACAGAATATTGCTGTTTGCTTGATGAACCCTGAGATGAAATATCCGATCCAGAACAACTGACTCAGTTAGTATGAAAAGGGCCGTATGGAGAATAAAGGAGATATTTTGTGAACAATGTCAGAATATTATGCAAATGAGGTCAGAATTGAGAAGGGAGATGTAATATTGTAAGGATAAAATTGAAATTTAAGAAGAAAAAAGTCATTATATTATGAGAATAAAAGCAATAAACAGCAAGGAGAACGTATGATTACCAGAGTTTCATTCCTTCTGGATCCAAAATCTTGAGGTACAATCTCTTTGTTTATTTAGATATAACAAAACCTATTTAGTACCTCCCAGATGTAACCAACGATAAGCATGCAGTCGACCACTACCAAACATTCCCTCCTTCACAACAGAGGTTGTGTTGTTCTTTCTTCAGAATAAACCCATTTTCTTGTTGCACAATCTATTTGGTGTTCTGATACTTGATAATGTGGTGCTAAAGAGCCAAAAGATAAAGACATTATCGGTTGAATTTATACAACAGTATAATTTGATAAAATACTCCACATTCATCATATTATGACTTTACTCTGAAAATCTCAGATTTGTTTTCCCTTAAAGTGGCCCTATTACCCAATCTACTCTGAAAAATCATGACTATTATTTGTGGAGCTTAAATAATGCAATCCACCACAAAAATGGGCAAATAAAGGACAGAGCTTCCATTTAATAGAAGGATTTGTGGCGATGCACTTTTATCTTTAAAAACACAGCAGTTACAAAAGAGCCTGAGTTGAGGAAAAGAGACATTAAGTTAACACAGTTTTATTTTATTCAGCGTAGTCCACTCAACCACATTATGTAGCAGACTTTCATTTCCATAATGGATGTTTGAATGCTGAAATTCTTTATTTGATTACATTTCAAATATTTTGAATCATCTGTAACAAGGTGGGGACAACGAGCCTCTGGCAATGAGAAGAATATATCTCAGCTAAAATTGCTTTTAAACTAATTTGTACATGTGTTGACTATGACCAGCAAGATAACACATATTCAATTTTAAAGTCTGTGCACTGGCCACCTGTCCACTTCAACTGATCTTAGGATCTCCTTATTAGTTTATAAAGCTTTTAATGTCCTTCTCTGTGAAACAGATCTGATCTTTTATAAGCAAACTCAAGACCTGTCTATTCACTTTGGCTTTTACTTTATTAATTTATTTATCTAGCCATACACATTTGTTTGTTTTACTAATGTCGTGGAATTGGTATATCCATTATTTTCTTTTTAATATCCTACTTTACATTTCTAGTTTTACTCTGCCATCTATTAGTATCTTATTTTTGTCCACCCTTCCTTCTCTATTATTGTTCTATTTTGTTATTTTATTTTTTTCTCCTACCTCTGGTGTTTCTTCATTACAATTATATGATATTTTTGATGTTGTTTCCTTCATTCCCCACTTTCTGTATTTGATGATTCCTATCTTAGTTCCTTATTACTTTGGAGAATATCTCAGTTTATGGAATGGGAATGGAGTTTCCCTGATCTCAGGGTCAACAAACTCAGAGTTACCAACTTTCTAACCCCCAGGTGTAACAAACATGGCTAAAAAAGTGTCTCTGTTCAATTCAAGTGCCCCAGCTATGTCACAAGGACGCATAACCAACAGACCTTGTGGCAAACCATAGGAGCAAAATCAAATGTGTCATTGAATGGATGGAGGCTAATTGGTCATTGAGGTAGCTATTTCAAGTGTCCTGGTATTGTGCACGTTAGCATAAATAGTGCTTTCACCTGGATTTACGTACAATACTATACAATTCAAATGTACCTGTATTGAAGACCTTTAATACTCATAAAATCATTTTAACATTTCTATTTCACACAATAGCTTATACAAGTCAACTTGTTATTTTGCCAGTTGACTGCTTTTGATTTAAAGCTGCTGCAGTATGAAATGTCTAGTTTGCATTAGCAGCATTTTATTTCCGTGAATGTCACCACAGACACCCTGTTTGTAATGCATTGATAATATATATGCAATCCTTCCATCAATCCCCAGTCTGTTAACCTCATTCAGCAGCAGATATGAAGTAACAGATGCGTTATTTATGATACAATCTTTGAGACTGTAGCTTTAAAGACAGAGGCAGGAAGCGAGGCAACATCAAGACAGATATAATATAAGGAATCAATGGATTTCCTTTAAAAAATTTTTTACTTAGCATGAGTCCTACAAACTGTTTAATACTTCATTTCACATGCCAGTCACCGTCTATTGACAACAAACAACAGATAAAAAAGTTCCTGACAAGGACTCTTTTACTGTGACCACAGCTATACAACATTTGACAATACTGTGTCAGTGGTATATACACAGTGAGATGATATTGCATTAACTGAACCCCCCAGAGACTGTGGAGGCAAATCTACTCTATCTATCTACTCATACTCTCATACAGAGGTGACGGTCCGAATGCTGGAATGACTTTCTGCCTATTTTCCACAACAGTGAGCAAACAAGGGAATTCTGCCTTAATTGAGATCGTATTACTGGTGGATTACACCTAATATGCTAAATGGACAGAAACAGTGAGCTGCTAATACCACTGTGCTCTCGAGATGTGCTAGAGACAAAATAACCCTGAAATCCAACACTCCAGGTTCACCACAGACAATGACCTGCTGTGGATGATTTTCACTGTTTGCATGGCTTTCCTCTAACCTGGTTAGACTTTAATGGAAGACAAAGTAAAAAAGTTATTCTAGTGAAGAATGGTGATCATATATTCACCAAGCAGTTTAATAGGAACAGTAAATTAATGCTGGAGAGGGCCTCAATTCTTCATGGCATGTAATCCATGAGATGTTGTAAAGAGATGTTGATAAAAACCAGACTGCAATCATATCCCTTGATAGCACAGAGCATATTGGCAGGTGCAAAAAATATACATTATTACTTAGAGTTTTCAGGTTATTGCAAACCTGTTAATTTATGATATGGCAGTATATATATATATATATATATATATGTCAGTACACCAAACATGAGATGATATTTTTGACGCACAAAACTATCACTCAAATGAATAAGGCCACTGGTCTGAGAATAACTTTTTATCATATAACTTATAGTGTTTGGTTGTAATGTTTATAGATTTATTTTTAAATTGAGGGTTTGAATACTGATGTAGACTAATAATGGTTATGGTCAAAGCTTCAAAGTTTCAAAGCATTTGGTTCAACCCTATCCTAAACTGTCCGCTCCACCTCAGCCTTGAATTTCCTTTTCTTGGCTGATAAGAGTAGAACCTCATCTGGTCTTCTGCTGTTGCTGCAGTCGTGTTGTTTGTGTTGTTCATTCTAAGATACTTTTCTGCTAACCACAGTTGTTAAAGGAGGTTATCTGAGTTACCATGGCCTTTCTATTTGTTCCAACCAATCCCGCCATTTTCCTCTGGGCTCTATCATCAACAAGGCGTTTCCATCTGCAAAACTTCTGCTCATTGGTTGTTTTTTTTCTTTGTTTGTTTTTCACACATTTCTGAGTATTTTCTATAGATTATTGTTAATGGAAATAACTAAGAGATCAACAGTTTTATAAAAACTCAAATCAGCCCCTTTGGGAATCAAAATCCAGTCAAGGTCACATTTTCCCCCATTCTGATGCCTGATGAAGCTCCTGTCCTGCACATGATTCTTCAGTCAGTGACAGATTAAAACATCATGTACATTCCTAACAAGGCTTTACCAAGTTTTACCAAGTTCAACATGAGGTAACATTTTCCAGCCAAATGCTAAGAACATTGTGTGTCTAAACTACAGCATTTGAAAGATACCGTATTTTTATTGGTACAGGGCTAAGAGCTCAGTATGTGGCATTCAGTGAATCTGTTCAATTTTCTCTCAAGATGCCACTGACAAGTAATCATCCTCTATCTAGTCTTTAAATAGCACGCCCTGCTTAAATCTAACTTTACAAATTCTGTGAGAGCGACAGTGAGTAAATGAGTGTGAGTTGAACATAGCAGAATCTATATTTATTTCTGTCTGGAGGCAAACAACTGAAGGTATCACAGTTTAAACTGCTCAAGCTTTTTATTTCATTTGCATCACAGTGCTGAGAGGAGCGACAGTGACATTCACCGAAACAGAGTGAGAATATATTTTTGTTTTCATTTGGGAACATGAACCTGGCTTCCATGGCTTAAATGCTAAGCTCTGCAGGAGTTGCATTGTA
This sequence comes from Paralichthys olivaceus, assembly GCF_024713975.1. Taxonomy (NCBI): domain Eukaryota; kingdom Metazoa; phylum Chordata; class Actinopteri; order Pleuronectiformes; family Paralichthyidae; genus Paralichthys; species Paralichthys olivaceus. The sequence goes on from NC_091114.1 coordinate 5,114,405, forward strand.
TAGGAACCAACTGGTTACCCAAATAGCATGCATCATAATGAAGTGAGAGAAGAATTCAAAACTTGTGCTGCAGTGACTTTCAAAGCAGTGCATGTGAACAGGGAATAACAACCCTCCATGAATAAGTGAAAAGATAAATGAAGATAAATCCCTAAACATTATTTCTCATTCTGCCTCTTTATCTCTGCGTTGCTGTTTCTCTTTAACAGACTCTCACTGCTGCTTTTGCCATTCTCTCGCTGTTTTTCATATGGAGATGTTTCCAGGAGTTAAAATGGGCCAGAGCCCACCGGAGCTGAGTTCCGCCTCCTCATGTCCAAATCACACCCTGCCGGAGCTGACCTCCATCTGCTTCAACATAATGTCATCATATCAAACTTGTAGTTTTTTATCTACAAGTTTACACAATGGGCTTATTGACGATGTCTCAAACTAAAAAGAGATATTGGGGGTGATTTTGACACTGAAACAACTGCTGATAATGAGGTCTATAGGTTATTCCTATTATTTATCATAATCAAGTTGATCAGTGTATTCATTAGCCTGCCTTGCTTTGATGGACTTGACATACATGACTCGTTAATGGCTGTTTTACCTTCTCAAGGGTTAGGGTTAGATTAGAAACATATATTAATAAGTTCACTTTCAAACACACAAACACTGTCTTTCTCTATGACACACACTATTGACAGTAGTATGCATAGGCAGCACTAATAAGGAGCTTGGGGAGGCAAAGCTTTCCCGTAATGATCGTGGAAATACACTGAAGCTTTGCTGACAATTGTTATTAGGATTCATGCGCTAACAGGCTGCAGTGATGCACGTGTCAGGGTTTGTTAATACCCACACCCACCCGACCCACTAAGACAGTCAATTTTCACCATCGATCCCATAAATATATGCAGTAATCAAGCACCTGAACCATACCAGACCACTTACTGATCTCTCCCACTTACACGTACACACATACTGAAACAGTACAGACTTTAGATCTTAACGGTGAACCTTAAAAATATAGCAGTCAACATATAAGAAGGCCTTTTATTTTTTAAGTCTGACTCCTGGCCTAATGCATCCAAAATAATAGAGTGCAGAGACGTGTGTCAGGTGGTGGTTACTTTATGGTTCCATAATGCAGATTTTAGACAGCCGGATCATCAGTGTAACAGCACTCTGATGAGAAGGTGGAAGGTCGACTTTTATCACAATATTTCTTGATTTTATTCATAACTTTTAGCATTAATATATAAAAAGTTCAAATATCGTTAGAGCAGTGAAGTCTCCTACATTGATTTATGAAGTAATATGATTGATTCTGACTCCTCTTCTGTTGTCCACAACTAATTTACATTCTGTGACAAGTTTCTCATCCATGTCATTAAATCCATGCAGTCATATAAAAGCAGTTAGATCCACTTCAACTCTTTAATCTTGTGCATCATGAAGCTTCTTTCCAACTTTGTTTGCAGTATTTCAGCAGTATTTTTTAAATTACTCAATGCTAATACTGTCACATTACATTTTGAATATGATGCCACGATTTACGACATGACAGAAAGCAGAATTGAGACTAAAACAATGTTATTAATATGGTCACATAAAGAGCTTCATCAAAGTGTATTTAATTCATTGTTTAAAACAGCAACACATGTAATAACTGTATGACTTTATGTGGACAGTTATGAGGAAAATGTGGTCACCACTGACAGGTCACTGTGACCCAACAGAGATCTGTGTTTCGGATGGTTAGTTTAGAAAATGGATATTCCACTTACTACTTATTCTACTCACTCAGTATTCACAAATCACAATCTAGCACATTTTGACTGCTTTTGTAATAACTAGGAATTCAAACTTTCTAAAACAAACCCCCTGTATCCTGAAAAGCAGGTTAATTCATTGAAACCAACAACATCTGAGGTAAAGCAGAACTATCATCTTTGCCTCACTACTCCGCAGCAACCATTCAAGGGGTTAAAATAAACCTGAAAGGAGTGAAGGTATAAAGCAAGCCCAGAGGCCATGTGTGCATTGTAATATCCTACCCCAGAGGAAGGCTATTGTTCTTAAAAGAGAAAAGGAAGGAAAACTGTGCTGTCATCCTGCAAAACCTTATCTGCCACGTGAGAAAGCACCATGAGCTCTCTGATCACATAAGGATGGAGTCCTTCCGTATGCTCAGACGTCCTCTGGACATGAAGCGAGTCTGCGGCTGAGTTTATTGGGCCCTCCACTCAGGGCTACCAGCTCATCAAAGGGGTTACTTAAACAAAGTACCTCGCCGCCACTAACAGATCCAATGTCAAACTGGCCAACCAGTAACGCAGAACAAAACACCAGTCATGATTTAGTTGATGAGACAAATGTTGACCCGCTTTTTCAGGGGTTAAATTTGAAGGTCCAGTTGACAAAATGTTCTCAAGCAGATGTCAAGAACATCTTCAATTGAAATGCATGAAACTAATAAGTACTCAAATATTAATTACATTTAAATCTAAAACAAAGTGTAAATAAGTTCAGCTTGCGTGTCCTTTTTTAATTTTTCTCTTAATTTTAGTTTCCTGTGTGTGAGTTCATCTTACTCACTGATGCAACTTGAAAAAATTGGCTGACACTAATTTACAGTGCATGCTATTAGTCTAGTAAACCAGGGCCTCAAAGGCTTGAAAAGTGGTGACACTTAAAATAGAAATGTTTTAACATTGAATAATCCAAAGTAACAAAACGATCATTGACGGCGTCCCACCTATTAGTGACCTTGGCTTTACGTCACCTTTGCTCTCAACATATTTTCTATGGCTGTTGGTGTTGCGCCTCACAACCTAACATCAAAAATGTTTAATGACACGTTAATATAAAATAGCTCAA